>NC_091433.1:12135278-12435278 GCF_964237555.1 Oryctolagus cuniculus
AAGAGGAGGGGGAGTGACGGGAGTCTCAAGGGGGTGGAGATAATGAATGACTCCAAAGAGAGACAAAAACAGGTAAGAGTGGCCAGGGTTTGGTATAGTAGTTAAGTTGTCACATGGGATACATGCATCCACACTGGAGTGCCTAGTTCAAGTTCCAGCTATTTGCCTTCTGACCCAGCTTCCCACTAATGTCCACACTGGAAGGCAGCAGCGATGTCTCGAGTACTTGGCTTCCGGTCACCCACATGGGAGACAAGGATTGAATTCTAGGCTCCTCATTTTACCCTGACCTATCCCCTGGTATTGTAGGCATATGGGGAATGAACAATAGATAGAAGATCTCTCTCCATTTGTCTCTCTATCTCTTTCCATCTTTCAAACAAGATGAAAATTACTGGAGCTGGTACTGTAGCATAGTGGGTAAAGGTGCTGCCTGTGGCACTGGCATCCCATATGGGCAGCAGTTCAAACTCTAGCTGCTCCATTTCCAATCCAGCTTCCTGCTAATGTGCCTGGGATAGCACTGGAAGATGGCCCAACTGCTTGGGCACTTGCACCCACATGGGAAACCCAAAAGAAGCTCCTGCTCTTGGCTTTGGATTGGTCCAGCTCCAGCTGTTGTGGCCTTTTAGAGAGTGAACCAGCAGCTGGAAGATTTCTCTTTCTGTCTGTGTTAATGCTGCCTTCAAATAAATAAATAGAGAAATAAATAAATAAATATTTTAAACAATGAAAATAATTGAATTAAAAATTTTAAAAAGCAGGAAAGAGGTATACATATCCATTCAGGAGGCTCATTAAGAGAAAGGGAGAGTATTAGCAAAGATACATCTAGCCACACACAAAGAAAGTGGGGGCTTTGTGACTGAGAGAAAGAATATTGAATTGAACAATAGAAAGTACTTTCTTTTGTTACAGGAAGTCCAAGGGTAGATTAGTGATGCTTTTTCAGCAGTGACCAACATCATCTAGGACCCAAGTTTGTTCCATCACTCAGCTCCTTTACCTTCAACCTGTCAGATTTTCTGCAATATGACTGCCTTCTTGGTCTAAAGGTGGCTGTCACAGATCTGGGCATTACATACATATCTACTATTGTCCAAAGAAAAGTAGACACAATTTTCTTCCCAATCTCTTTTTCCGAAGTGCAAAGAAAACCGAAACTTCCCACCCAGTGTCATGTTTCATAGGCTAGAATGGGATCCCATGATTAGCCCCTAAGCAGTCACTGGCAGAGAGAACAAAAGAATCGTCCTGACTGAATTCAGTAGCCCATCCTACAGGTTGACAGGACAGGAACTTGTTAGAGACAGATGCTTGAACTGGACTCTGACATGGCCTAGGATATAACAATGACAGTGAAATGACCCAGGAGATGACAATAACAGTGAAAGGGTAGGGTAGGTAAAGAAAAAGATCATGTGGGTCAGCCCAATGGCATAGAGGGTTAAGCCTCCACCTGCAGTGCTAGCATCCCAGACAGGTACCCATTCGATTTCCAGCTGCTCCACTTTTGATCCATCTTCCTGCTAATGTGCCTGGGAATGCAGCAGAGGATGGTCCAAATGCTTGGGTCCCTGCATCCCACATGGGAAACTGGGAAGAGGCTCCTGGCTCCTGGCTTCAGATTGGCCTGGATCTGGCCATCGTGAACATGTGGGGAGTGAACCATAGGATGGAAGATCTATCTGTCTCTGTCTCTCCCTCTCCAGCATCCTATATGGGTGCTAGTTTGAGTCCTGGTTGCTCTAATTCCACTCCAGCTCTTGCTAATGTGCTTGGGAAAGCAGCAGAAGATGGCCAAGTGCTTGGGCCTCTGCACTAATGTAGGAGATCCAGAAGACTGTCCCAGCTTTGGATGTTGCAGCCATTTGGGGAGTGAACCAGAAGATGGAAAATTTCTCTCTCTGTAACTCTGCTTTCCAATAATTAAATAAATCTTTAAAAAATATTTTACAGGGAATGAACAATGATCTTATACTGCCTTTTTCAGACATGGAAGAGGAAAAATAACCTTATCAATTCATTTCATAAAGTTAGCATTACTGGAACCAAAGATAGTATAAAAATAAAAACTCCAGGCCAATATTCCTCAAGAATATAAATGTAAAATTTCTTAAACAAAATTTTAGTTAATTAAATTCAGCAACATATAAGAATAACCATATGCCATGACCAGGTGGGGTTTATTAGATTTATATAAAGACTGGCTCAATATTTGAAAATTAATTAATATAACTCACCAAAGTCACAGACTAAAGAAGAAAAATCATATGAGCTTATCTATTGATGTGGAAATGGAAACATTTTTATACAAAATTCAACACCCAGTCATGATAACAGTCTCAGAGAAACAGAAATACAGAAGAAATTCTTCAATGCAAGAAAACACCTTAAAAAGTTAAAGGGAGGGAGGGAAGGAGCTGAGGATGGAAGGAAAGAAGGAAGGGAGGGAGGGAGGGAAGGATGGAGGGAGAGTGGGAGGGAAGGAGGGAGGAAGTGGGGGTAACATACTTAAGGGCAAGAGACTGATGCTTTTCTTTAAGATCAAGAATAGGACAGTGACAGCACTGTGGTGTAGCAGGTAAAGCCACCGCCTGTGATGCCAACTTACCATATGGGTGGCAGTTCCAGTCCTGGCTGCTACCACTTCCGAACCAGCTTTCTCTAATGAGCCTTGGAAAGCAGCAGAGGTCAGCTCAAGACCTCAGGCCCCTGCATCCACGTAGGTGACCTGGAAGAAGCTCCTCATTCCTGGCTTTGGACCTGTCCAGCTCCATCCGTTGTGGCCATCTGGGGAGTGAACCAGCAGATCGAAGATCACTTGCTCTCTCTGTCTACATCTCGCTCTCTCTGTAACTCTGCCTTTTAAATAAGTTAAATAAATCTCTCTCTTTTTTTTTAAAGAACAGGGCAAGGAAGTTAGTTCTTACTATTTTTCTTCAACACAACATCACAAGTTCAAGTTAGCTGTAAAAGAAAATAAAATGAAACAAAAAGCATATAAATTATAAGGTAAGAAATGAAACTGTTCCTATCTGCCAATGGCGTGATTTTCTACACAGAAAATCTGAGAGAGGGGTAGGCATTGTGGCACAGCAAGTTCAGCTGCCGCTTACAAGGCTGGAATTCCACACTGGAGTTCCAGTTTCTCCACTCCCAATAAGGCTTCCTGCTAATGTGTCTGGCAGGCAATGGATGATGGCCCAAGTACCTGGGCTCCTGCTACACACGTGTGTAACCCACATGGAGTTCCTGGCTCCTGCCTCAGACTTGCCAGCTCTGGCTGTGGCAGGCAGTTGAGGAACAAGTCTGGTGATGGACAGTATCTCTCTCTATGTCTCCCTCTCTGTTTTTCGAGTAAATAAATATATAAAAAGAAAAATCCGAGGGAAGCAACTCACAAAATCCTGATAAGTGAAGTTGATCAGGTCACAGGATACAAGATACATAAACAAAATGTGTATCTCAATACCATCAATGAGCCGATGACTAACAAAATTAAGGTGCAATATCACATACGACAGATTTTTTAAAAGAGGAAATGCTAGGGGCCAGCATCATGGCTCACTTGGTTAATCCTCCACCTGCGGTGCTGGCATCCCATATGGGCGCTGGGTTCTAGTCCTGGCTGCTCTTCTTCCAGTCCAGCTCTCTGCTGTGGCCCGGGAAGGCAGTGGGTCACTGCACCTGTGTGGGAGACCAGGAGGAAGCACCTGGCTCCTGGCTTCGGATAGGAGCAGTTCCGGCCATTTGGGGAGTGAACCAACAGAAGGAAGACCTTTCTCTCTGTCTCTCTCTTTCTCTCACTGTCTATAACTCTACCTGTCAAATAAATAAAAAATAAAATAAAATAAAAATAAAAAAAAGAAAAGAGGACATGCTTAGGTATAAATCAAAGTGTGGACAGAACCAGCATAATGAAGATTACACAGTGTTGATGGAAGAAAGCAAAGAAATAAGTAAACATGTCATGTTCTCTACACAAAGAATCAACCTAGGAAAAACGTCAAATCTTCTCAAGTCAATACACAAGTCTAACATAAGTTCTCTCAAAATCTCAGAAAATACATACAGATATGAACAAGATTACTAAAAATTTGTATATAAAGCAAAGGAACATCAATAGCGAAGGCAATTTTAAAAAAATAAGGATAATGTGGGAAGTACCAAGTTATTTGACTTCAAGACTTACTGGATCAACATAGTATTCAAGACTGTGCAGTACAAAACAAGGACAGATACACCAATCAATGCAATAGAACGGAAAACCCAGGAATACACTCACATAAGTATGCCCAACTGAATTTTGGCAAAGGTGCAAAAGTGAATCAATGCTACAGGTAGCCTTCACAATAAATGATGCTGGAACAATTAGACATGCCAAGGCCTAAAAATTAACTTGAACTGAAATCTCACATCTTATATAAAAATTAACTCAAAACTGATTATGCAATTAAATATGAAACTATACAATTCTTTGAAAAAATATCAGAGTTCCAGTTCCAGTACTGTTTGCAACACTTCCAATCCAGCTTCCTGCTAATGTGCCTGGGAAGGCAGTGGATGATGGCCTAAGTGTTTGGGCCCCTGTCACCCTTTTGGGAGATCTGGATGGAATTAAATACACACATAAGGGGAAATCATGGGAATCTCGCATTATGAAACATGCTCTTAGACTTGACATTAATAGCCCATGTCATAAAGGCAAAATTAATGACTGACTTCATCAAAATTAAAAACTTTTGCTCTGTGAAAATCCTACGTAGAGAATGAAAAGATCAGCTACAAAATGAGAGAATATATTTTCAAGTCACACATCTGACAAAGGACCACCATCTATAAAATATAAGGAACACTTTAAAATCAACAAATAAAAACATGCAATCTAATTAGAATATGAGCAAAATACACAGAGATATTTTACTAAAGAAGTTATGTAGGGGTTGGCGCTGTAGTATAGTGGGTTAAGCCACCGCCTGCAGTGCCAGCACCCCATGTGGGTACCTGTTCAAGACCCAGCTGCTCCACTTCCTGTCTAGCTCTCTCCTATGGCAACCGGGACAGAATCCGACGCCCTGACCGGGACTAGAACCTGGTGTGCCGGCGCCGCAAGGTGGAGGATTAGCCTAGTGAGCCACGGCGCCAGCCATATCTTGACTCTTTCAATGTCAAGATCCTGTGACACTGAACATTGTGGGGAAATGGGTACACAGGAGCTCTCTGTGTTATTTCCTACAGCTCTGTGTCAATCTGTAATTATCTCAAAACAAAACGTTTGATTTAACAAACTGATATACTTCAACCTCTAGATCTAACAGCTGAGTGAACTCAAGCAGGGTAAAGACAAAGAAAACCAGGCAGACACATTAAGGGCAGCTGTTTGTCTGAAACACAAAATTGAGAACGATTCTTAAGAGCAGAGAATGGAAAAAAAAAGAACCATTAAAAACATAATATCACAATATGAACACAATTGACTTCCCATCAGAAATAAGAAAGCTTATGAACAATAAAACACTATCTTTTATGTGTTGAAAGAAAAAAGCATCTGCCAGCAAAGAATTCAGTAGATAGCAAAAAATACTTTTTGAGAAAGAAAGCAAAGCTCTGTCTCCTGGTAATAGAGGTGTGGTAGGCAGGATTCTAAGATGCCACCTTCACACCCCCATGATCCCTGTTCCGTGGTGGCACTGTCTTTAAAATGCCCTCTCCTTAAGCATTGTCAGGGCGAGACCTGTGACTCAACAGGTGTGGCAAAAATGATGGGCTGTCACTCTGGAATTAGTTCATTTTGTATGTGTTTGTTAATTTTTTATATTTTTATGTGCTTGTATATATATCTGCACACCAACACACAGGCACACACATACATCTATATGGTTTTTTCAGCTTGTGTGAAAGAGACTTTTCTTGTGTCCTTAAAGAAGCAAACTGCTGTGTAATGAACTGCCTTTAGACAGTACTGCACTGTGGAAAACTTCCAAAGGCCTCTGGAAAATGAGGACTTCAGTCCTACAACCTCAAGGCACTGAATTCTGTCAAAAATTCCAAGAAATGGCTTAAGAGGGCCCTGCGTTCTAGAAGGGAACATGGACTAGTCAAAACAATTGCAGCCTGGAGGGAGTCCTAGGCAGAGGCCCCCACTTAGCCATGTTCCAGCCTCTCAGCACTCAGAAATAATAATAAAATGGATGAGATCGATAATGGCAGATTAGGGAGCAGCACGCTACACAGGGCTATGGAGAAACAGCAAGAAGTATAGGAGTTGTACACTCCATGGAGATTATAAGAGAAAACTGCCTGGGAAGCCCCATGCGGGGAGAACCAGCTTGAACCAGTGCGGTGAGTGTTGGCACACCCCCCAGAAAGCTTGGAAAATCGAAGCTGTGGACAGCCAGAGCCAACAGCATTTTTGAGACAAGGTCAGAAGGCAGGACCAATGGCGGCAATCCATGGGTATAGCAGTGCGGATCTGGTAGAGAACCTGGGGAGCCAGTGGTTGATGGGGCTCACCTGAGGTCCAAGTGGAAGTGGAGAGAGTCAGCTGATTCAAACCAATCTCTCCAAAGTCCACAACCTGGCTGAGAGAGAGTGGATGCCCTTTTAAATCAGGACTACAACCAGAGAAGTTCCCAGGTGCACATATAATAGCCCACTGAGATTGGGTGCCAGAACACAGTGTTGGCAGCTGTGGCAGGCAGGCATTTAGCTGTAGTGTGTGATCCAGAGTTGGGAATGGGGCAATGGCCCATAGCCCCGACTGCCTGAGAGGCTGACCAGGAGGTTGCTGGGCAACTACCAGAAACACAGGTCCACCAGTGCCAGCAGTGTCTGGGGGAACCCTAGGTGCTAAGACCTGGGGCCTGGCTGGCTAGATGAAAAGCCGCAGGGCACAGCTAGGAATCATTGCCCTGGAAACTCATCCCACCTTGGAACACTGACCAGAGCCCCCGGGCCATACCCACCACACACCTCCTGTTAGTCACTGAAAGGGCAGACATTCCAGAAAGCTACAGAAGCATAGCCCCAACGCTTCTCGGCCTTTTGGCTAAGATCAAGTGCAGAAGCATAGCCCCAAAATTAAAAGTCAATGGAAGAAAAAATTTAAAAACCAACTCCATAAATGCCGAAAAATAAGAACCAAAATTCCAATAACAAAAATAAGGAAGTCACCATGAACCTGCCCCCCAGAGGAACACAACATTTCAGTATTAGAATGTGAAGATGAAGAGATTGAGGAAATGCCAGAAATGGAATTTAGAAAATTAATCATAGGATTATTAAAAAAATCAGAAGCAAATCCATGAACTAAAGAAAACTATACAAAACATGACAAAAAATTTTCCCAGGAATCAAGGATATAAAGAGAAATCAAAATACAATTTTAGAAATGAAGAATTCAATGGATCAAATAAAAATGCAGTGGAAACTCTGAACAGCAGACTTGATGTAGAACAAGAAAGAATGTCTGGACTAGAAGACAAATCTTTGGAAATCTTACAAGAAGAAAATAGAAAACTTAAAAACAGTGTTGGAGACCTGCGGGATACTATCAAACAACCAAACATAGGGGTCTTTGAAGTACCTGAAGGAGTGGAACAAGAGAAGGGAATAGGAAGCGTATTTAGTGAGGTAATTGCAGAAAGCTTTCCCAATTTAGAAAAAGGTATGTTCAAACAGAGGAAACACATAGAACTCCTAACAAACAAGACCAGAAAAGATCTTCACCATGACATACTGTAGTCAAACTCTCCCCAATAAGACATAAAGAAAAGATTCTAAAATGGACATGAGAAAAATGCCACATTATGTTCAGATGATAGCCAATTAGATTCACAGCTGACTTCTCATCAGAAACTCTACAGGCTAGAAAGGAATGGCAAGATATAGTCCAAGTCTTAAAAGAAAAAAAAACAACTGTCAACACAGAATACTGTACCCCACAAAGCTTACATTTATGAAAAAAGGTGAAATAAAGATCTTCCTTAACAAACAGAAATTGAAAGAATTTGTTGACAGTACTACAGCAGATACTTAAGGATGTGTTACTCACAGAAACACACAAAGATAGCCAACATTTTTAAGAAGGTTTTTATTTAATGAATACAAATTTCATATGTACAGCTTTTAGGAATATAGTGTTTCTTCCCGCCATTCCTGCCCTCCCAACCCCACCTCCATCCCACCTCCTATTCCCTCTCCCATTCCATTTTTCATTAAGATTCATTTTAATTGACTTTATATACAGAAGACCAACTCTGTACTAAGTAGAAATTTCAACTGTTTGCACCCACACAGACACACAAAGTATAAATTACAGTTTGAGGACAAGTTTTCCCATTAATTCTCATAGTACATCTCATTAAGGACAGAGGTCCAACATGAGGAGTAAGTACACAGTGACTCCTGTTGTTGATTTAACAATTAACACTCTTATTTTTGACGTCAGTGATCACCCGAGGCTCTTGACATGAGCTGCCAAGGTTATGGAAGCCTTTGAGTTCACAAATTCTGTCAGTATTTAGACAGGGCCATATGTAAAGTGAAAGTTCTCTCCTCCTATCAGAGAAAAGTACATCCTTCTTTGATGGTCATTTCTTTCCACTGGGGTCTCATTCACAGAGATCTTTCATATAGAACAGTTTTCGCTGCTATGTCTTGGCTTTCCATGATAGTCACCATTAAGAAACAATGAGAAGGCAGAAAAACCACCAGTAGAAGCACAAAATAAATCCAAAGTAAACAAGAGGAAGAATTATAGAAAAATGGCAGGGCCAATTCATTACTTATCAATAGTCACCTTGAATGTAGATGGCCTCAGCTCTTCAGTTAAAAGATACAGACTGGCTGAATGGATTGAAAAACAAGACCCATCTATTTGCTGCTTACAAGAAATACATTTCTCCGGGCCGGCGCCGTGGCTCACTTGGCTAATCCTCTGCCTGCAGCACCACCACCTCGGGTTCTAGTCCCGGTTGCTCCTCTTCCAGTCCAACTCTCTGCTGTGGCCCAGGAGGGCAGTGGAGGATGGCCCAAGTGATTGGGTCCCTGCACCCGCATGGGAGACCGGGAGGAAGCACCTGGCTCCTGGCTTCGGATCAGCATTGCACTGTCTGGAGGGGCCATTAAGGGAGTGAACCAATGGAAGGAAGATCTTTCTCTCTGTCTCTCTCACTGTCTATAACTCTCTCTGTCTCTCTCTCTCACTGTCTAATTCTGTCTGGCCAAAAAAAACACCAAAAACAAAAAAGCAAAAACATACATCTCACCAACAAAGATACAGGCAAACTGAAAGTGAAAGAATGGAAAAAGATAGTCCAGGCTAAGAAAAACCAAAAAGAGTTGGTGTTACCATCCTAATATTGTTCAAAAATAGACTTTCATATAACAACTGTTAAAAAAGACAAAGAAGGACATTATGTAATGATTAAGGGATCAACCCAATAAGAAAATGTGACTATAATAAATGAATATGCACCTTATTACAGGGTTCCTGGATACTTAAAAAATGTTAATAGACCTAAAGGGAGACATAGACTCCTACACAATAGTAATAGGGAACTTCAATACCCCATGCTCAGCAATGGACAGATCAAAAAGATAATCAGCAAATAAAAATTGACACTACAGATCAAGTGGACCTAATGGATATCTACAGAACCTTTCACCCCACAGTGGCAGAATACACATTTTTCTCATCAGTACATGAAACTTTTTCCAGGATAGATAATATGCTAGGCTACAAAGCAAGTCTCAGCAAATTCAAAAAAATTGAAATCGATCCATGCACTTTCTCTGACCACAATGGTTTATAGCTAGGAATCAGCAAATCAAAAATCTCTAGAATATGCGTAAACACATGGATACTGAACAACATGCTCCTGAATGAAAAATGGGTCACAGAAGAAATCAAAAGAGAACAAATGAAGATGATAATTCATCATATCAGATACAACCAAAGCAGTGTTAAGAATGAAGTTCATAGCAACGAGTGCCTACATAAAGAAACTGGAAAGGTACCAAATAGATGAGCTATTAATGCATTTCTGGGACCTAGAATATCAACAACAAACAAACCCAAAACTAGTAGGAGTAAAGAAATAATTAAAATTGGAGAATAAGCAAAATTGAAACAAAAAATATTAAAAAAAATAAGTGAAATAAAAAGCTGGGTTTTTTTTAGATTCTTGTCTCTTATTTATGAGGAATGTATAATGTTAGTCACTTTTATCAAGAATCATATAAAAGTGGAATCATAAAACTGGACTGCAGCCATCATGGCACCCAAGTGTATGCTGGGCTCTTCCTTGCTCTGTTTTTGGAGTCACTGCAAAGACCCCAAAACCAAAAAAGTCCCTTCAACTTGAGTAAAGGAAATAGTTTCAAGCATTGGCACTTTAAAGTGATTATTCAAAGAATGCACAATAGCCACAGTTCAGACAAATCAACTACAAAAATCGTTAAAAAGAAAAGTGGGAGATCAGGTCCTGCTTATTAAAAACAGATTGGACAAAAATGGGAAGATCACTGGGTGGAATCTTGGCCTCCTCTGTCCTGTGTGATGAGGGGGTGTGGGGATGTGGTGAGTGGGCTGCATATGCTCCTCCCACAGCAGAAACCAGATGCCTCCTTGTTTGCTAGAGATGGCAGGGAGAGAGCCAGCTCTGGTTTCCCGAGGACCCCTTGCTCACAGTTAATAGGAGGCAGCTGAGTCAGCTCTGCCAGAGATTCTAATGCTCAGGATGCACCAGGGCCCAATATGGAAACAATGTGTCAATGTGACACATCACATTAACCAATCAACAACAACCATATGATTATCTCAATAGATGCAGAGAAAGCATTTGATAAAATACAACACTCTTTCATGATGAAACCTCAGCTAATTGGGTATAGAAGAAACATTACTCAACATGATCCAGGCAATTAATGACCAACCCATGGCCAACATCCAATTGAATGGGGAAAAGTAGGAAGCATTCCTACTTTTTTTACATTTCCCACTCTCACCACTGCATTTCAATGTAGTCCTGAAAGTTTTAGCCAGAGCCATTAGACAAGAAAAAGAAATCGAGTAATACAAACTGGCAAGGAGGAAGTCAAATTATCCCTATTTGCAGATGACATAATTCTTTATTTAAGGGATCCAAAAGACTCCACTAAGACACTATTGGAACTCAGAAGAGTTTGGTAAAGTAGCAGGATATAAAATCAGCACAGAAAAATCAATAGCCTTTGTATACACAGACAATGTCATAGCTGAGTACAACCTTCTAAAATCAATCCCATTCATAATAGATACAAAAATATTCAAATACCTTATAATAAATTTAACCAAGGATGTAAAAAATCTCCAAGATGAAAATTATAAAATATTTTAAAAAAGCAGAAGATACAAAAAAATGGAAAAATCTTCTATGTTCATGGAATGGAAGAATCAATATCATCAAAATGTCCATACTACAAAAAGCAATCTACAGATTCCATGTGATATCAAATAAAATACCAAAGGCATTCTTCTCAGATATAGTAAAATTATGCTGAAATTCATATGGAAACAGAGGAGATCCCAAATACCTAAAGCAATCTTATATAACAAAAACAAAGCTGGAGACATCACAACACTAGATTCCAAGACATACTACTAGGCAGTTGTAATCAAAACAACCTGGTTCTGGTAGAAAAACACATGGACAGACCAATGGAACATAATAGAAACACCAGAAATCAATCCAAGCATCTACAATGAACTTTTCTTTGACAAAGGACCTAAAATCTACCCCTGGAGTAAGGATATTCTCTTCAACAAATGGTGCTGGGAAAACTGGATTTCCATATGCAGAGGTATGAAGCAAGACCCCTACCTTACATTTTACACAAAAATCCACTCAAAATTGATTAAAGACCTATATACAGTCAAAAACCATAAAATTAATAGAGAACATTGGGGAAACCCTGCAAGACATTGACACAGGCAAAGAGTTCTTGGGAAAGACCCCAGACACACAGGCAATCAAAGCCAAATTTACAAATGGGATTACATCAAATTGAGAAGCATCCGTACTACAAAAGAAATACTCAGCAAAGTGAAGAGGCAACAGACAGAATGAGAGAAATTATTCATAACCTATATAATTGACAAAGGATTAATAACCAGAATATACAAAGAGATCAAAAACTCAACCACAACAAAACAAACAACCCAACTAAGAAATGGTCAACAGACAAACAGAAATTTTTTAAAAGAGGAAGTCCAAATGGCCAACAGACACATGAAAAAATCCTCAGGATCACTAGCCTCCAAGGAAATGCTAATCAAAATCACAATGAGATTTTACTTCACTCCAGTTAGAATGGCTTTCATATAGAATTCAACAAACAACAAATATTGGTGAAGATGTGGGGAAAAAGGTAACCTAATCCATTGTTGGTAGGAATGCAAACTGGTAAAGCCACTATGGAAGACAGTATGGAGATACCTAAGAAATCTGAATATAGACCCACCATATGACCCAGCCATCCTGCTCCTGGGAATTTACCCATTTACCCAAGGGAAATGAAATCAGCATATGAAAGAGTTATCTGTACCCCCAGGTTTATTGCAACTCAATTCACAACAGCTAAGATGTGGATTCAACCCAAATGCCCATCAACTGAAAACTGGATAAAGTAGTTATGGGATATATACACCATGGAATACGACACAGTGGTAAAAAACAGAAACAAAAACAAAAAGCAAAATCCAGTCATTTGTAACAAATAGGCTGAAACTGGAAAACATCATACTTAGTGAAATAAGCCATTCCCAAAGTGACAAATACCATATGTTCTCCCTGGCCTGTGATAACTAATAGAGTACCTGAAAGGCAATCTGTAGAAATTAAATTGACACTTTGAGAAGCAATGACTTTGAACAGGCCTTGTCTTGACTGTTGAGGAACAGTTTCTTTTCATTCTATTTGTTGAACTCTTTACTTGACATAGAGTTCATAATATGTGTATAAAGTTAATTGAAAATAGATTTTAGTGAAAATAAAAATGGGAATAAGAGAAGGAGGAGAAAGGGAGGTGGGAGTGTGGGTGGGAGGGCAGGCACAGTGGGAAGAATTACCATGTTCCTAAAGTTGTAATTATTAAATGTATAAAGTTTGTATCTATAAAGCTGCATAGTTCTGCATACATTCCTACAGACTTACTGCTAAGGGAACAGTTTAAAAACTTGCCATAGGGGTCAAGCGCCATGGCTCACTTGGTTAATCCTTCACCTGCAGCACCGGCATCCCATATGGGTGCCAGGTTCTAGTCCCGGTTGCTCCTCTTCCAGTCCAGCTCTCTGCTGTGGTCCAGGAGAGCAGTGGAGGATGGCCCAAGTGCTTGGGCCTCTGCACCTGTGTGGGAGACCAGGAAGAAGCACCTGGCTCCTGGCTTCGGATCAGTGCAGCACCAGCCACAGCAGCCATTTGGGGAGCGAACCAATGGAAGGAAGACCATTCTCTCTGTCTTTCTCTCTCACTGTCTGTATCTCTACCTGTCAAATAAAAAAAAATAAACTTGCCATGGAACATCAAATCTGCAGAAACGGGGTGGTAAAAAAGGATTTTAAGTGTTAAAGTGATTATAGGAATAGGATTAAGCATTGAAGTGATCATATATATATATAGGATTAAGTGTTAAAGCAATCATACAAATAGTATTAAGTGTTTGGTAATAATAATAGATATAATTAAAAAGTTGTGAACACTCCAACATGGGAATCAGTCCATATGACAGACTCATAGAAAGACAAATAAAATTGCACTCCAACCTCAGAATCAGCCCTTAAGGCTTCCTGGTCTGGATGAAAAGCCCACAAGAGCATTTCAGGCATGGGAAGCCAAGATACTGTGGCAAAAAGTGTCCTACATGAAGGACTTCTGTGGGTGAGACCCCAGTGGAAAGAAGTGGTCATCAAAGAAGCATGTACTTTTCTCTGAAAGGAGGAGAGATCTTCCACTTTCCTTAAGGTATAGTCTAAATACTGAAAGAGTTATCTGTACCCCCAGGTTTATTGTAACTCAATTCACAACAGTTAAGATGTAGATCAACCCAAATGCCCATCAACTGAAAACTGGATAAAGTAGTTATGGGATATATACACCATGGAATACGACACAGTGGTTAAAAAAAAAAAAAAACGGAAGCAAAAACAAAAAGCAAAACTCACGTCAAGAGCCATGGGTGATCACTGATTTCATATATAAGAATATTAATTGTTAAATTAACAACAGGAGTCATTGAGCACTAACTTCTCATGCAGTACCTATGTACTCAAAGAGTTGTATTATGACAGTTAATAGTAAAAGTTGTTCTCAAAGATTTACTTCGCTTTAGTGTATTAAGTGGGGAATACTCTTAAGTCTCACAAGTTTTATATAAGCCTACATGCCCAACTCCATTGCTTGTTTCCTTGGTGCTTCTTCAGTTAATGATAAACTTTTTTTCAAAGAAAAAAGTATATTATTGCAAAAATTAATAGAAAAGCAAAGAAGGAAGCAGGAGGAAGGGTGGGAGTGAGGAAGGGAGGGAGGAATGAGTGGGAAGTGTCATTATGTACTAAAACCGTATGTATGAGATACATGAAATTTATTCCATTTATATAAACAAAAATGAAATAGAAAAAAGAAATGATAAAAAGATAAATATGTTGTTTTAACCTGCTAAGTTGGGTTAATTTGTTAAACAACTGTAGTTAGTGCATGTCGATGAGATATCTGATTGGAATAACCTTCTTTCAGATAATAACTATAAAATTTGGACAAGATACTCTTTCAAACACCATAAAACTAGTTAATGTTTTTTGTTGCTATTTTCATAGTATGTTTTTGGGCCATAGTGAGATTTAGCTAGAAATTAATACCAATAAGATACTCTGAAAAACTGTCTCAGACTTGGAAATGAAACAATTCATTTCAAAATGATCCATGAGTTAATAGATAAGTCAAAGTGTAATTGAAAAATATTTAAGCTCAATTAGGTTAAAATATTAAAAACTATGGAAGGCAATTTGTGCAAAATTATATGTGAAAATTTTATATAAGTAAGAAGAACTCAAAATCAATTATCTAATTTTCAAATTTTTTAATTTTTTAAAAATTTTATTTAAGTTATGCAAGTTTCATGTTATTTCATATATTCTGATTTAGGAACATAATGACACTCCTCACACCCTCCATCCCTTTCTCCTCCTCCCTCTCAAAACCCTGCTCCAAATTTTTATAAAGATCTATTTTGAGTTTATTTCATAATTATATAGTTAACCCTATACTTAGTAAGAGAGTTTAACAAATAGTATGAAGGAAAACAAAACAAACCAAAAAACACTGTTCCTCAATGGAAGAGATAAGGACTCTTAACAACCATCAGATCATGAAATGTCTACTTTACTCCAACATATCACATTTCATTGACTTCCCTGGAACTTGACCTGAAGCAGTTAAGACTGCTGAACTTTGTAGGGTGGGGCTAGCAAGACCCTTTTTGCTTAACTTGCCCTGATTTAGCTTCTCTTAAAGATTGCATGAGCACAAAGATGTCTGTACAACAATCATGACCCAAGGCCAGGTACAGACACTCTGAGTTGCAAGTAAGGAGGAAGAATAAATTCTTGGAAGAGTTATAGGGTTAGGGGATGGTGCCAACTCTATTAGTTACCTCAGATCTGGGAAAACATATGATATTTGTCTTTTTAGCACTGGCATATTTCACTAAGTATAATGGTTTCCAGTTGTATCCATCTTGTTGCAAAAGACAGGATTTCATTTTTATTTACAGCTGAACAGTACTCCATAACATATATATACACAATAATTTCTTTATCCAGACAACAGTCAATGGACATCTGGGTTGATTGCATACCTTAGCTATTGTGAATTTTTAGCTGTAATGAACATGGGGGTACAGATATCTCTTTCATATGCTGATTTATTTTGGTTTGGGTAAATTCCCAGGAGTGGGATTGGCTGGATCATATGGTAGGTCTATGTTCAGTTTTCTGAAGGATCTTCATACTGTCTTCCACAGTGGCTGTACCACTTTATATTCCCACCAAGAGTGGACCAGGGTACCTTTTCCTCATTTCCTCACCAGCATTTGTCATTTGTTGATTTCTGTATATGCACAATTCTAACAGGAGTGAGGTAAAACTCCACCATGGTTTTCATTTGCATTTCCCTGATGGCTAGTTATCCTGAGCATTTTCTCAAGTGTCTGTTGGCCATTTGAATTTCACCTCTTGAAAAATGCCTGTTCAAGTCCTTTGTCCATTTTTTAACTGTGTTTTTATTTTGTCATTGTTGTTGAATTTCTTGATCTCTTTATAGATTCTGGATGTTAAGCTTTTATCAGTTGTGTAGTTTGCAAATATTTTCTCCCATTCTGTTGGTTGCCTCTTCATTTTGCTGAGTGTTTCTTTTGCAGTGCAGAAGATTTTTGGCTTGATGTAATCCCATTTGTCAATTTGGCTTCAATTGCCTATGCTTCTGAGGTCTTTCCAACAAGTCTTTGCCTATGCCTATGTTTTACAGAGTTTCCCCAATGTTCTCAGTAATTTGAAGGTATCAGGTCATATATTTACATCTTTGATACATTTTGAGTGGATTTTTGTGGGTCTAGTCTCAGACTTCTGCATGTGAAGATCCCAGATTCACCAGAACCATTTGTTAAAAAGACTGTCATTGATTGAATTTTAGCTCCTTTGTCAAAGATAAGTTGCTTGTAGATGCATGGATTGATTTCTGGAGTGTCTATTCTGCTCTATTGGTCTACAAGTCTGTTTTTGTGCCAGTACCAGGCTGTTTTGATTATAACTGCCTGGTAGTATGACTTGAAATCAAGTATTATGATGCCTCTGGCTTCGTTTTTGTTGTATAAGATAGCTTTAGCTATTTGAGGTCTCCTGTGTTTCCATAAGAATTTTAACATCATTTTTTGCTATATCTGAGAAAAATGTCATTGGTATTTTGATTGGGGTCACACTGAATCTGCAAACTGCTTTTGGTAGTATGGACATTTGGTGATGTTGATTCTTCCAATCCATGAATATGGAAGATTTTTCCATTATTTTGTATCTTCTTCAACTTCCTTCTTTTGCATTATAATTTTCATCATATAGATACTTGACATCCTTGGTTAAATTTATCCTGTTACTTAATTCTTTTTTCAGCTATTGTGAATTGACTGATCTTGAAAGTTCTTTCTCAGCCATGACATTGTGTATACAAAAGCTATTGATTTTTCTGTGTTAATTTTCTATCTTTCCATTTTACCAAAGTATTTTAGGAGTTCCAGTAATCTCTCAGTGGAGTCTTTTGGATTCCCTATATATAGGATCAAGTTATCTATTATTATGGATAGTCTGACTTCCTCCTTTCCAATTTGTATCCCATTGATTTCTACTTCTTGCATAAAGGCTCTAAAACTTCTAGGACTATATTGAAATGCAGTGGTGAGATTGGGCATCCTGTCTGGTTCTGGATCTTAGAGGGAATGCTTCCAGCTTTTTCCCATTCAATAGGATGCTGGCCATGGGTTTGTCATTAATTGCCTGGATTGTGTTGAGTGATGTTTCTTCTATACCCAGTTAGCTTAGCTTTCATCATGAAAGAATGTTGTATTGTATCAAATGCTTTCTCTGCATCTATTGAGATAATAATATGTTTTTTTGTTTTTCAGAAGGTTTGGTAATGTTATATATCACATTTATTCATTTGCAAATGTTGAACTAGCCTTGCATACCAGGGATACATCCCAATCGGTATGGGTAAATGATCTTTCTGCTGTGTTGTTGGATTTGGTTAGCTAATATTTTGTTGAGGACTTTTGTATCTATGTTCATCAGGGATATTGGTCTATAGTTCTCTTTGCCTGTTATATCTTTTTCTGGCAGATTTCACTGAAGGAGTTTGGGAGGATGCCCTCCCTTTCAATTGCTTTGCATAGCTTGAGAATAATTGGAATATGTCTGTTAGGAGTTCTTTGTGTTTCTTCTACTTGGGTATTCCTTTCTCCATATTGGGGAAGTTCTCTGTAATTATTTCACTAAATAGGCCTTCTAGTCCACAGTCTCTTTTGACACCTCAGGAACTCCTAAGACTCATATGTTAGCTTGTTGAAACTATCCCGTAAATCTCCAACATTGTTTTTAAGTTTTCTAATCTTGGTTTGTTTGTTTGTTTTTTTTTTGTGTGTGTGTGTGTGTGTGTGTGTGTTTGTGTGTGTAATGGGAGGAGGTCTGACTGTAAGATTTCCAAAGATTTGTATTCTAGTTCAGATATTCTTTCTTCTGCCTCACCAAGTCTGCTGTTAAGGCTTTTCTAATTTTCAATATTAAAAAAGCTGGAACAAGAGAAGAAATTAAGTGCTACAAAAATAGAAAAATGGAAAGATCACAAAATAAGTCAATGAAATAGACATAAACATGCTATAGAGAATAATATTTTTTAAAAAACAATAAAAAGCTACTTTTCTAAAAAGAAAACCTCCTAGGAACACTAATCAATAACCAAGAAGAGTTGTAAGTTACAAATCTGTCATCAAAGAGAGGCAATGACATAAGGTAGTACACACATGAAAAGAATAGTAAGGGAATATTTTGAATGTGTCAAAATGTGTCATAGTGTCAAGAAAGGCAGCAAGATGGATGAAATAGAGAAATCTTTAAAAATATAATTTAATAAACCTGACAAAAGATAAACTACAAAATATGAATAGATTCATATGTATTAAAAGTAATTGGATTTGTTATGAAAAACCGTTTCACACAGAAATATCCAAGGCCAAGTGATTTCTATCAAACAAGATAAAGTACTGATCTTTACAGAATAAAACCAATTCCACACAAACTGTTTCAAAAAAAAAAAAAGAACCAGAAGATAGGACACTTGCCTACTTATTTGATAACAGGTTTTTTTTTTTGTTTGGTTTTTTTTTTTTTTTTTTTTGACAGGCAGAGTGGACAGTGAGAGAGAGAGACAGAGAGAAAGGTCTTCCTTTGCCGTTGGTTCACCCTCCAATGGCCGCCGCGGCCGGCGCGCTGCGGCCAGCACACCGCGCTGATCCGATGGCAGGAGCCAGGAGCCAGGTGCTTTTCCTGGTCTCCCATGGGGTGCAGGGCCCAAGCACCTGGGCCATCCTCCACTGCACTCCCTGGCCACAGCAGAGAGCTGGCCTGGAAGAGGGGCAACCAGGACAGAATCCGGTGCCCCGACCGGGACTAGAACCCGGTGTGCCGGTGCCGCAAGGCGGAGGATTAGCCTAGTGAGCCACGGCGCCGGCCTTGATAACAGTTTTATGCTGAGACCAAATCCTGACAAAGTTATTGAGACACATATTCATACAGATAAATAGGTAGATGATAGATTGATAGATAGATATGCATATGCTTTTAGGAAATATTAGGGAATAAAACTGAGCAATATATTAAAAAGATAATATATCACAACTAAATAGATTTTGTCTCAGTCTATCAACATTGTTTTAACATCTGAAAATCAAAGTATTCATCATATGTATAGAATAAAGAACAGTTATATGGTGAACTCAATACATACATAAAATTCTATATTATTTATTATAAGTCTTTATAAAATTAGGATCAGAAAGAAAATTCTTCAATCTGACACAAGTCAATATGAAGAACTAGAGCTAGAATCATACTTAGTAGTGACTATTATGCAATTTTCCCATAAGATTAGGTACAGGGGCAGGTGTGAGACCTATATCTCACACCAGAGTACCTGATTTGAGTCTCAGCTACTCTGCTTCTGAACCAGTGTACTATTAATGCAACCAAGAATGTAGCTGGTGATGCAAGTAATTGAGTCCTTGCTACCAATCAGGGAAGCTCAGATGGAATTCCAGGCTCCTGAATTCGGCCTGTCCCAGCCCCTCTTGTTTCTAGCATCTGTGAGGTGAGCTAGCAGATGCACAATATCTCTCTCAAGCTTAGCATTGTGGCTCAGGGGATTAAGCCACCACTTTTGACACCTGCATCCCAGCATCCCATATTGGAGTGCTGGTTCAAGTCTTAGCTTTTCCACTTCTGATTCAAATACTTGGCAATGTAACTGGAAAAGTAATGGAATATGGCCCAAGTGCTAGGGCCTCTACCACACATGTGAGAAACCTGGATGGAGTGCTGGGCTCCTGGCTTTGGCCTAGCATATCCCCAAACATTGTAGTCATTTGGGGAGTAAACAACTGGATGGAATCTCTCTCTCTCTCTGGCTCTCTCTGGCTCTCTGGCTCTATCACTCTGCCTTTCCAATAAATAAACACAGAAGTTTAGGGGTAAGGCAAGGTTATTCACACTGTTAGCATTTCTATTCAACATTGTACTGGAGGTCTTAGCCTATTTAGCACGGCAAGAAAAAGACATAAAATGCATGAAGACTGGAAATAAAGAAGTAAAACTTCCAACCAATATGATCATGACATAGAAAATCATGAGGAGTCCTCCTCTTTCCCCTTCAAACAACAACAATAACAAAACCAAAAGAAAAAAAAAAGTGTAAGAACTACTAAGTGAGGGTTAGCAAGATCCCAGGATATCACAGGTCAACCTGCAATCATTAATTATATTTCTGTATATTATCAACAAACAGAAAGCAAAACATTCTTAATTCCATTTACAGTAGTATCATAAGTACTTAAGAAACTTAGGAACAAATTTAACCAAAGATGGGCAAGACTTTTTTTTCTCAAAACTACAGATCTACAGAGAGAAATTTCAAGACCTAAATACATAAGGAGATACACCATCCATAGTTAAACAGACTTAACATTTTGAAGATGTCAATTCCTCCCCATTTAATTCAACACCATCCAAATCATAATCCCAGCAAGTTTTTAAAATAGAAAATTGTGTGTTGTGTCTAAAATTTATATGGAAATATAAAGAACCTAGAGTAACAAAATAAATCTTGAAAAAGAATAAAACTAGAAGACTGACACTTTGTGACCATGAGACCTGCTGTCATGCTAAGTCAGGGAGAGTATAGTATTTGTGTAAGGACAAATGAATCAAGCAACAAAATGCAGTCCAAAATAGAACCTTTTATATGGTCAATTGACTTCATTGAAGGTGCAAAGTAATTCAATAAGGAAAGTCCATTCAACAAATGATGCTGGAACTAATAGACATCCATATAAGAAAAAAGTGCCTAGGTTCTTAGCTCTTGCTATACACAAAATTAATTTGATACGGATGATAGATATTAGCATAAAAGCCATAAAGGACAAGTTTTATTAAAAAAATAAGGAAATATTTGCAAACTTGTGATGAGAGAAGAATTCCTGGAAAGGAAACAGAAATCAGGAACTTTCAAGGAAAAAAAGGCAAATTATATTTCATCAAAATAAAAATCTTTCTTTTCATCAGAAGATGTCCCTGACATTGCCGGCGATGTGGCGTAGCAGTAAAGCTGCCCACTGCAGTACAGACATCCAATATGTACTCTAGTTCAAGTCCCAGCTGCTCCACTTCCAATCCAGCTCTCTGCTATGGCCTGGGAAAGCAGTAGAAGATGGCCCAAGTCCTTAGGCCCCTGCACCCACATGGGAGACTCAGAGGAAGTTCCTGGTTCCTGCCTTCAGATTGGTGCAGTTCCAGCCATTGCTGCCAACTGGGGAGTGAACCAGCGGATGGAACACCTCTGTCTCTCTCTCTCTCTCTCTCTCTCTCTCTCTATCTGCCTCTACCTATTTCCCTCTCTCTAACTCTGCCTTTCAAATAAATAAATCTTAAAAAAAGAAGGTGTCCCTGAGATATTGCTAAGGAAAGAGTCAATACACAATTGGGAAAATATATATATACATATATATATGAATATATTATATATATTCCAAAAAGTTTATGGAAAATGTAATTAAAAGATAAGTTTATTCTGGTGCATAAGGGTAAAGGCTTACTAATGTGATGGTAAGCATAGACTGTGTTACCTTGAAAGTCATGGAGCATACATTTCTGGGAGATTCCTAGAGACCCCATGTGTATTATGTGTGTTCTAATGTGTATATTTAATAAACTTTTTGGACTATATATGTATATACACATTTAATAAAGGAGTCCTAATTAAAATACATAAACACAGCAATGAAAATAATTCAAACACCTCACCATAAATGATATAGGAATGACCAATGGACATGTGGAAAAATGCTCAAATGATATTAGTAAACACATAAATGAAAATTAGAAGTATAATGAGATACCACTACACAACAATGACTAGAATTAGACAGACTGACTAACATGGAAGGACAAAGAGGAAGGTGAGAATGAAGAGTAACTAAAACATGCATAAATTCCTAGGGTCAAATGCCACAAGCATGTCTAACGTTAAAAATTCACCAGTGTTGGTGCAGCAATTCTACTCCTGAGTATGTATACAACAGAAATAAAATAAAATATCCACTAAAATAGGCACAATAATGCTTAAAGTTGAGGCAGTTATTTGACACAACAGTTAAGTCTGGGATTGGGCTGTCCACATCTGGTATTGGAGTCCCTGGGTTTGAGTCCAGGTTGAACTTCTTGTTTATGCTCATCCTGCAAGGCAGGATGTGAGAACTCAAGTAGCTGGGTCCCTGACACCCACATGGGAGACTTGGATTGAATTTCCAACTCCCACCTTCAGCCTGGCCAAGCCCTGGCTGTTGCCAGAATTTCAGGGGTGAACAAGTAGATGGGAGCTCTCTCTGCTTGTCTTTCTCTCTCTACCTCTAAAACAAATAAATAAATATATTTTGAAAAAAGAATGTCTATAGAAAACTTATTAATAATTGTTTAAAAACTTAAAATAACTCAAAAGTCTAACAACAGAAGAACAAATTTAAATCTATGGTAAATGTATACTATTTAGCAATAAAAAGAAATAAACTACTGATAAAAGCATAGAAGAATTTTACAGACATATATTGGGAAAAAATCCAAGTTCACATATACATACTATGATCACATTTATATATAAAAAAAGAAAAGATAAAAGCAACGTATAGTTATAGAAGTCAGAAAATGTTTGACTCAAGGTAAGGAGATTTGACTCAAAAGGGGTATAAATAATGAAAGTTCCAGGGTTGATGAAATCATTCTCTCTTTAGTTTGAGGTTGATATAACACAATGCAATTATTCAAAACTAATTAAATCAAACACTTAATATCTGTGTGATTTATTGTGTGTAAATGATACCTCAATAAAAAAGAAGTTAAAATAAGATAAAAATTTCCATGAACGATATTTTTTTAATTTTTATTATTATGATTTGTTCCATTGGTTTGCTAATAGCTTAAGCATAATCTGCTCTGAATTGCTAACAATTGATGACAATTTATTTTTCAGATTGTTTTGACAATTATAACTTTATTTCCACCCCTATTTGCTTTTATCTGTTCTTTGTAGTTTGTTATTGTTTTAGCTCTGCCTCTGCAGTGTTCCTTTTTGCTCACTTTAACAGTATTATCTTCAATTTACATTGGTTTCTTTCAGGGAATCTTTCCACCTGGATGGCCTATTTTGTGAAGGCTAGTTTAGTTAAAACCAGTTAGAACAGACATAACACAATTGGGCATAGGAAACCTTCAGGGAGTCAGGATACGACAAAACCAACAAATAAAAGAGGGTCTTTCCAAGCTCTCCCTGTTGTGGAAACTTGATTTTCTCCATCTGGACACCTCTCCATGTGTTAGTGACAGTTAAGGGACCCCTACCTGTCTCAAATACTCATCAGTATATTAAAAAGGAGTAAAGCTTATTTTACTTTTTAAAAGAATAAATACTACTAGGAGGTCTACCTATACATACTGTGTGTATAACCATTGGTGTGTTTCCACTGTCTTCTCATTTACTTCCCTCTTTGCTACTATTTACTCTTTAGGTCCTAGACAGCACTTCTCTGATAAGTTTCTCTGGCTTGAGAACTGAGTTAAGTGCCTCAGAGCCTTTGCACAGGAAACAGGTCACTCTGATTCATTCAAAAAATCTTCCATCCTTTATTCATTCAAGAAATCAGTGTCCTGGGTACTGTTACAGGTGCTTGAGATTCAGTAACAAACCAAATACTGCACCCCTCCTGGCATCTTTCTCACTGCACTGAAATTCTGATGGGGCAGACAGATATTTAAAAACAAGTAATGGGGGCCAGCGCTGTGGTGTAACAGGTGAAGCCGCAGCCTGCAGTGCAACACCCTATATGGGAGCCAGTTTGAGTCCCGGCTGCTCCACTTCCCATCCAGTTTTCTTCCATGGCCTGGGAAAGCAGTAGAAGATGGCTCAAGTCCTTGGGCCCTGTACACACATAGGAGACCCAGAAGCAGCACCTGGCTCTTGGCTTCGGATCACCTCAGCTCTGGCTGTTGCGGCCATCTGGGGAGTGGACCAGCGGATGGAACACCTCTCTCTCTCTCTCTCCCCTCCCCCACCTGCTCCCCGCCTCTGGCTCTTTCTAATTCTGCCTTTCAAATAAATAAATAAATCTCAAAAAAAGTAAAAAGCAAGTGACTTGTTAATAAGAAACAAGGACACAATACACCAGACGGTGTGTGATTGACAATGGATACCTGGTGGTCAAGGAGGCCCTTACTCTGACTGCGACCTTGAGCCAAGACCACAGTAGCCCACATGAATGTCCGCAATCTATTCCTGGATGAGGAAAGACCAGCCTTTCTGAGGGAGAAAGGGCAGAAGCAGAGAGGGAAATGGACAGGTACAAGGTACTTTTGAAAGTTAGCATGCTTGGGCGGTGCCACGGCTCACTAGGTTAATCCTCTGCCTGTGGTGCCGACACACCAGGTTCTAGTCCCGGGCAGTGCGCCGGATTCTGTCCCGGTTGCCCCTCTTCCAGGCCAGCTCTCTGCTGTGGCCAGGGAGTGCAGTGGAGGATAGCCCAAGTGCTTGGGCCCTGCACCCGCATGGGAGACCAGGAGAAGCACCTGGCTCCTGGCTTCGGATCAGCACGGTGCGCCGGCCGCAGTGTGCCTGCCGCAGCAGCCATTGAGGGATGAACAAACGGCATAGGAAGACCTTTCTCTCTGTCTCTCCCTCACTGTCCACTCTGCCTGTCAAAAAAAAAAAAAAAAAAAAAAAAAGTAAAGTTAGCATCCATGCATCTTTCTTTTCAATGGATCAGTGTGAGAGATACCAGTGATATAGAAAAGAAGGGCTCAGGATGGCCCCCAGGTTCTGCTTTCAGATAAGAGGGAACAATGGTGCCATTTACTGAGACAAGAAAGTATAGGGAAGAGCAGGTAGGGTGGAGTGGCATCAGGTCAAGAGTTCATATCTGTGATGATAAATTTGAACTTCTGGGTACAGAGTGTTCACCCATGGTAGATCTGAGGGCACTCAGAACAATGTACTTGAAGTGGTAGATTGTACATGTTTTTGGTATGACTTTGCAACACCTCCCATCAAGACCAGGGGTCTATGTCTCTGCCTCTTGGATGTGAGGTTTGATGTGTGATTTTCTTTGGCCACACAGGATATTAGCAAATGTGACACAAGCAGAGGTTTGGAAAGTCTTCTTAGTAATCCCATGACCACTAAGGTGGGGACCAGCTGGGACTAGCCTGGCAGGTGTCCAGACACACATGGCTAGGTCACTACAGTCACATCATTCCCATCACTAGACATGAATAATTCTACCTTGGACCATCCAGCTCTATTGCAGCCGGCACAGAGCAGAATGTAAGAAAACAGAAAAATTCAAATCATTATATAGGCAAAACCTAACTGATGCACTGAACCAAGATCCACAGTGGATGCGTGACAGTTTCAGGCACAGTGGCTTCTTTCTCCTAGGGTCACTGCTTTTCCATTAGTCTAAGACTTGTCAGTTTATATACCACCATGTACTAGTTAGTATGACGAAGACCAGGGCATTCTAGTCTTATGTCCCACACAAGCTGCTGTTTTAAAACAAATAAGTATTAAAATCCATTCAGTTTGTTAATATGCAAAATCTCTCTCCCTCTCCCTCTCTCTCTCCCTGTGATGAGACAATGCAATATTGCTGTAAAAGCAACCAATAGGAATCCAATTCAGTCTCTGGGGGAAATTTATAGAAAAAAAATCCTTGCTCTGCCAGTGCTTTTTCCATGGCAATAAGAAGCATATGGGATGTCAGAGGAAGCATCTATCACAATATGTTGCATTGCAGTGCAGCAATTGGCATTTTCTCCAATTCCTCAAAGCATAGTTAAGAGCAAAATAAAAGTAAAGAAATGAGGTCCAGGCTACTGCAGCCATGCTGTCCCTTTCAAAGCATCCTATTCTACTGCTTTGAGGAGAAGCAAAAGCAAAACCATCAAATCCAAAGCCCCCACATATAGGAGACTTTCAGTCCCAGATGAGAAGACCTGAGCTGATACATTAACCCAAAGCACATATCACGTTGTAAACAGGGGCTTCAGCCACTGCTGCTCACACAGAACACAGGGACTGACGGATGGCATTCTCGGGTCCCATGTAGAATGGGAAGGGAGGCATGGGCTGTGCAGCCTGATTTAAGGAATGAGGAGTCCCAAGCTCCAGCCTGCTTTATTTCTAAGAGACTGCATGACTGTGGATGAGACATGTCACAATCAGAGAGGGAGGACTCTTTGAAATCATCATTAGCTTTAAACACTTTAGCATAGGACCTGCTGTTTGGAGTTAGGAGGAAACAGACAGGTGTAGGACTATTAGTGGGGCGCAGAAAACATTCCCTCAAACACAGGGCACCTTGGCATTTGACCCTCTCTTGCCTCTGTCTCCAGAAGCAGGACATAAAAGTGTTTTCTGACCTTCCTCTAAAGCAGGTGATCAGATCCTCATGTAAGAGGTTGCCACCCTGTACCCAGAGGAAAGGACGGCCCTCACCTAGAGAGACACACAGACACAGAGAAGTATCTGAACAAACAGACCTTCCTTACGTCTCTCACTCTATTGTCATTAGAACTTACTCCTTCCATCCGATCATGCTTCTCCAAGACCGTCCACTTCTCAAACCTAACAATATAAGACATAGTTTTCCTGTTCTTTGGGTCTTCATTTCTGAAGGCACCTGTGGCATGTACATCCTACTACTAAATAAGCATGCATGTTCTTCTCTTGTTAATCTGTCTTGTGTTAAAGGGCCCTCAGCCATGACCCTAGTGATGGGCCACTGCCACCACAATGACCCAGGTATCCCAAGTTAGCCAGTGAGTAGAGGAGGTTGTGGGGTGCTTGGAGCTACTGAAAGAGAACGACTGGCTGATGTGGAGGTGGCCTTATGATAAGTTGTGCCATTCAGCAGAAGGTAATTCTCATTCGATCCAGTCTGTGGTACCAGGTGCTTCTACACACATTGTTTAATGGAACCTGGCCATGATCCGGGGATGAGGGTAAAAACTCCTGCCCCTGCGTTACCCGTGAGGAAACAGATGAAAGGTGCTACGTGCCTCTCCCATCCTGCAGCCAGCAACAGAGCTTGGATTTAAACCCAAGTCTGTCAGTCTCTGGGTCCTATGCTTTTATCACATTATTCTTCTTGGTATATAAGACCCAAAAATAATGTCTTTGTATATATTCTGATATATTATGAGTAAGGATAGCATGGTACTCTCTAGCAGAAATATGCATAGCAGTCAATTATAAAACACAATTGTGACTAAATGGATTTCTTCTCTTCTTGCTCTTTTAGATTTATTTAATATAAGTTTGATGTGACACAGGGGCCTTCCTAAGGAAGTAGGAAGGAGTAGGAAAGGTGAGATTTTGAAACTGAACCCCCATAATGTAAAATCAGGACCCAGCATCTTGTCTGTCTCCCTTAGCCCAAGGTGTCCTTGCCTGTCCCTTATCAATAGGAACTCACTGACTTGAGGGAGTGATCCAGCCGGCCTCACTAGGTTCTAATAGCTGGACTCAAGGAGTCATTTATTTCTCTATTAGATCAGAACGTTGATGGCTAGTGTTGTCCTGGGTTGGATTGTGTAGGTGAATTCCAGGTCCAGACAGAATATAACTGCCACCTTCATGTGACCCCCAGAGAAACTAGAGCCTGCCTGGCCATCATGAATTCCCCAAGGAGCATGGCACCACTGACCAATCAAAGGAAGGTCATGAGCACCACTGCCCAACCAAGAACTTGGACATGAGCTGATCAGGGACCTCTCAGCACCAATTTCAGTCTATAAGAACCTTCACCCCTGAGTCCCCAGAGAGCCCGGGGGAGGGATTAAGCCATTGCTGCCCAGCTCCTTGCTCATCCTTTTCCAATAAATATCTCCTTTCTTCCATTACCACAACGTCAGCGATTGGCTTCTGCACATCAGGCAAGCGGACCCAGTTTGGGAGTTCTATAGCAATGGCTCCAACTAGTTTGGGGTGTTGTTCGGCAACAATTTCATCACACTACTCAGAATGGCACACAATTTAAAACCTATGAATTGCTTAGTTCAGACCATGGTTGACCACAGGTAACTGAAACCACAGCAAGTGGCATTGCAGGAAAGGAGGTGAGATTGCTGTGTTAATACCTGACACTCCTGGCACGGTAGTCTAATCAGTAGCTGCTGATACTCAGCTGAAATCTGCATTTCCACGGAGGGACTCAGGCAAAGGTGGTGCGAGTGGAGAGCCTGATCCGGAGCCTCTGGCTTTTGTCCTTGCTCTTCTCCTTGGCAAAGGCAACCAGACAGAACCACCTGGCACCTCCTACCTATTAGTCACGCTCCAGTGAATGAGATGATGCACCTCCAAGACTGAGCTCAGTGAGCACGTGGGGAAGACTCAGGGAATGTTGTTACACCTTTCAAGGCCACTCTCCTCTTGAAATGTCTCCTGATTCAGCCCATGGAGTGTGTAATAGGCCCACTTTCTAACCCCCTTCCTGTTCTCTGAGCGTCTCCTCCAGCTCTGGGAACCCATCCTGATTTACACTGTAGTTATCTGTGAGCTTATCCTACACCCCTGCTAGACTGTAAATCCTGATCCCTTTATCCCTTGCAGAGGCTCTGAGCATCATGCAGATCCCACCGCCAGGAGCTGGCCTCCCAGAAGCGCAGGGGCATCCCGCCTACACATCCTCTGACTCAATTCATCACCTGACGCTCCAGGCTTTAGCTTGTCCTAAACATCTCTGCATCAAAGCTGCCTGTGTTCAGTAGGGCAAACTGCTTGTTCTAAACTAGGCCTCTTAGGAGTGCCAAGTTTTTCGCCTCTTCAGGGAAAAAGAAAATGCCCCTATTCCTGTGGACTTGCAGGCAAGGCCTATTTTGGGGGGACTTCATCAGGGGCTGACATGTTGCCTCCAGGTAAAAGAGACACAAAGGAAGTTTAAGGAGGCTGATGACACTTCCTAGTCAAAGCAGTTTCCACAAATCAACTCATGAACACTTCATCACAGAGCAGGTGGTCCTAACCCACACTCCTGGAATTGGAAGGCTTCCATCCTGCAGCCAGAGACTTGAAAGGGATGTATAATTTATAGGGACCGATTGCATCTATGCCTGTGACTCCTAAAGTGAGACAATCCAACCCCATGCTTTTCACTCAGCCAGTCCTGGTTTGATGTCTGTGGACTGAATCAAACAGATGTCAGCTCATCAAATGACTACCTCCCTCTGCCCTCTGCTTTCCCCAGGTCTGATCAGCATAGCACAGGCCGGAGTTCATCCTAGGGAGTTCTAGTTAATGTGTCCTTAAGTCGTGCAATGTCAAACACGTGGGCCTACGATTCCCTTATAAAACTCCAAAAGATATGGACCCATTCGCTGGAAGAATGCTGAGAACACGCACACACACTGTGAACATTGGAGTGGCTTTCAGAATCCCTCTCAAAACCCAAATTAACACTCTGCTGTTGGTATCATCTGGAGGCAACACTCTTAAAAAATTATTAGGAAACTGGCGCAGTTTTAGCCAGGTGGCCGCATGGCCCAGCTACCTGAGCCAGGCTCCACTCCCATCCTAATGGGATTCGCTGCTCCCGCTTCCCTGCCCGCCCTCAGGCAAAGTCTTAAAAGGGCCTGTTCCTGCACACGTGCTCTCTTGGCTCTGCTCTCTGCCCTCTTGGCTCTTCCCGCCTGCTCTCTTGGTCCTTCTCTCCTCGCTCTCTTGGCCTCTCTTGGCTTTTCTCCTCCTCTCTTCTCTCTCTTCTCTCCTTGCTAGCTCCTCTCCTCTCTGTTTCTCTCTTATATTCTCTTTCTCTCTTTTTCCTTTGCTGCCCCTTCACTCCAGTCTGTAGGGTGTTCCCCAATAAACCCTTTCCCTTACTCTGGTGTTCAGTGTGTTTTGCGACGGCTAAAATTAATATATAACAAAAAGGATCATTTATATCCAGGTTTAGGAGAAATAATCATCTTTTTTCTGAGAACACTGAGGCTTCACTGGTTTGAAAGCAAAATTCAGAGATGCAGTAGCCTTTCTCGGAGCAGGAATCAAGACTATTTTTGAATGTTGGAGAATGTATCTGTTTCTATAAACATTGACGATACAGTGTGCTCTCTGGGCACAGCCATTTGCAGTGACCTCGGGGACTTGTTTTCTGCTGAGGCATCTTTTTCCTTAGCAAGTGACTACAGAAAATTTACTGAAAGCCTACTAGTTAAAGCATTTGGTTAACGTAACTGAATGCTCCATAAATAGCCTCCAACAGAGCGATACAAAGCATGCCCCAAATCCCTGACACCACAGCACCTAATTTCCAGCCTTGCTGTGGGGCAGGAAGGAAAACTAGGTCATGGAAAACCAAATGGGAAGAGCTTCACTTTCTAGGAAAAGTGAGTTCTTTTCGAAGAGAGAGGAAGGAGATCAAAAGGAAGTTTGAAGCCTGCTGGCAGTGATTCTCCCAAAACAGAAACTTGCATTTTCAATGGTCAGCCTTGAAACGCAGGAATCTAAGCTTCCTGCTGCAAAAGCCCCTGCCTGGCCTTGACGATTGCCCAAATCCTAGAGCAGCTTAGGTAGTTTCCTTGCTCCCGGGGATGGGTCCTCACTTCCTGGAGGCGTTTTGGTGGGGAGGGGGAGAATTAGCAAGCCAAGTATACAAACTGTTCCACATTGTCCCCATTAATGTGCAAACTTGCACTTTGCCCAGTCAGCCTTAAGTGCCTAAGTAGTCCACTGTTCCTTCTACAACAAAAGCTTTGAAGTTCAAGTGTGTGATTCTTAGCTAAGGGGCTCAGATGAGTCCGCCAGCCTAGAGGGCTTGTCTCCATGGCTTCTTACCAAACATCCTGCACTCCTTCTCCTGACCTATCCTTACACAGCCTGGGAGCCAGCGCTGTGTCCCAGAAGCTCCTCTTCCAATCCAGCTCTCTGCTATAACCTGGGAAAGCAGTATAAGATTGTCCAAGAGCTTGGGTCCCTGCACCCATGTGGGAGACCCAGAAGAAGCTCCTTGCTTGTGGTTTCGGATTGTCCTAGCTCCAGCCTTTGCAGCCACTTGGGGTGTGAACTAGAAGATGGAAGGCATTTCTCTCTGTCTCTCCCTCTCTTCATCTGTAACTCTTACCTTGAAAGAAAGAAAGAAAGAAAGAAAGGAAGGAAGGAAGGAAGGAAGGAAGGAAGGAAGGAAGGAAGGAAGGAAGGAAGGAAGAAAGAAAGAAAGAAAGAAAGAAAGAAAGAAAGAAAGAAAGAAAGAAAGAAAGAAAGAAAGAAAGAAAGAAAGAATCTGATGGGTATAAGCAGCTCCCCCTGCTCTGTGCATAACTTAAATATTCAAGGGCAAACCTCTGCCTAACGTTTGAGTGTGAGGCCCAATGGTCTGTTGGGGGTGGCCTTGGGGACCTCCCTTCTTCCTCTGAGGTACAGGGATGCTGTGGGAAAAGCCTGCCATGCAGTGAAGTTGCTGCTGCTTTCTGAACTTCAGAGACTTCTGGTGTCAGACGTGGGTTTGGATCCTGGCTCTGCCACCTCCTGGCTTTGGGAGTGGGCATGTCGAATTTCTTGATTCATCTGTAAAAGGTGGTTATCATATACAGCCATTTAATAAACCAAGGTAAGAATTATTTGAGATATTTGAGTCTATGTAAGTACATCCTGAAGGATTTTCAGTGGTACATACCCCACAAACACATGCCATATACACACACATACACAAATAAAGAGAAAGAAAGAACTGCAATGAGGAATACTAGAGGTTTGATAAAAGATTTAGTTTTTTCAATAAAAATGATACATAGGATAAATTTGAGGTTTCAAGAATATTTGATTTTAGAAATTTTTAAAACTTCAGAACAAATGTATGGAGGTTGAAGAAAACACAAGTTATGTATTTTTTTTATTTTCAACCACTTCCTGTACCTGGACAGGGAAAAAAAATGCCTGCTACCTGTCTGGTTGGACCTCCAGCAAGGTAACAATCAGGTCAAGATGTCTGAGCAGAGGCACTGGAAGGAGTTGGCTGAAGCTCTTTAACCTTGCTGGTATCAAATTCCATACATCTGCACAGTGCTTGGTAAACTTTGTGTTGTGCAAGACATGCGGATTTCTATGCCCATGGGAGACCAGGATATGTCACCCAATGATATGAGGGATTATTGGGTTGAAGGCAAAGGAGGAGAAACAGCTGCAGGAAAGCTGTCTACATTCATTCCATTTACCAAAGGCAGGATATAGATTCAGAGGCAGAATCTGTTCACCTGCTCTGTATCAGGGAGAACAGAGGTTAACCACTGAAAGCCCACTTAGATCCTGGTGATGGCACCTGAACAGTCTACACTGAGGAAGCCTTTCTCTGCTATTTTTCTTTCTCTTTTTCTTTTCTTTTTTTTTTTTTTTTTTTTTTTTGGCCTTTTCACCAGCTGTCACCCCTAGACACTCAAAGTGCTTTTCCTTGGTCTTGTAAGCTGGAATGTAGAGTCACCATTTTGAGAACTACTCCTTCCTGAACGTCTCTCATGTAGATATGAAATATACACATTAAGAAATTTGTTTGTGTTTTTACTTTTGAATCTTTTTGTCCGTTCCAACTTGGAACCCATGAACATTGAGGAAGAAAATTTTTTCTTCTCCTACATGTTCAATCTATGCATGAGACAAAAAAACTTGGAAGAGGAAAAAATGGCTTCTCCAAGTCTCAGCTGTTTAGGGGAGCTGGTGGCACTCCATCCTGTGTCCCTCATCTCACAGCCTGCACAGTTCCATCAAAATTTTAAATCTCTAATTTTCAGATTTTTCTTTCCTGATTCCTGCCTAGCTTTGGTTCCATTTGTGTCCTGTTTCTTATGAATCATGTCTTTATTTCATCCCGGGATCAAGACTTTAAGCTTCTAGACTGATTCCCCCCAGCCACAAGCTTCAGGAGAGATAAGACATCACCATCATACATTCCTGTGGCTTGGCTTGCCTCTGTGAGGGTGGATGGTGGATGATGCTGCTTGGAAAGATTATTCCTAATTCTCTACAAGCTGATGAACACTACAGTTTGCCCATTAAATAAAATTCTTGAATTTTAGCATCTTGGCACAAGTGAGAATCTGAAGGTAATCCTAATAATTTCTTCCTCTGGACAGACACGTGAGAATGTCATTTAAAAACTGAGGGATCACTGATTTCCCTCTCCCTGTCATCCTCCCACTACTGGGAGATACTGAGTGGCAGGCACTATATTGGGTGCTCTATGTGCATTATGTCTTTGAGCCTCACAAACACCTGTGGGGTAAGCAGTCTTACCATCCTTATTCTACCAATGAAGATACCAAGTTGAAGAAGTTAGTCACAATCACTCAGGAAGCTAAAGGTAGAGCAAGGATTCCAATCCAGTAATTTCTCACTCTGAAACCTGTTCTCTATCACACTGCACTTTGCTCTGTGAAAAGGAACTACTTAGGATTCTAGGACAGTTGATAATATATTGGTTTTCATAATACAAGGTTTGGGTTGCAATGAAGAAAATGGATAACAGATAACCTTACCATTTTAGCTTCCTACTTGGAAAAGCAAAGCATTGCACATACATCTTCTAAATTTATATTGAACAAGCCAGGCACCAAAGATACCAAAAATGATTAATATAAAATTTTTATGAAATCACAGTATAGTAGAGGACAAGAAAAGCAGAAGATTATATTTAGGAGGATGACAGACATACAATTCCAAAGTGGGCGGAGGCAAATAACTCTTTCTGTGGATGTCAGAAAAGTTTCCCCTGGAGAGGTTTCTTTTTCACCAGCTTCAGAGAATGGCATTCTTCAGGCAAAGGGCATTTTCTCCACAAGTCTGGGCAATGGCCAGTGGTGCTGTGAGTGTGGGGCACGTAGGGAATTGGCAGGAGAGAACAAAGGAGAGGTTCGTCCATGCCAGATCATAAAGAGGTCCCTTACTGTGTATTTTTTTTAAAGATTTATTTATTTGAAAGGTAGAGAGAGAGAGAGAGAGAGAGAGAGAGAGAGAGAGATTCCACCCACTTGTTCACTCCCCAAATGGCCAGAACAGCCAGGTAAAACAGGTTGAAGTCGGGATCTCCATCCTGGTCTCTCATGTGGGTGGTGGGGGCCCAAGAACCTGGATCATCATCTAGTGCTTCCCAGGCACACTAGCAGGGAGATGTATTGAAACCGGAGCAGCCGGTGCTCAGACTGGTGCTCTGATATGGGATGATGGCAAAGCAAGCAGCAGCTTAACCCACTGAGCCACGATGCCAGCCACTACCCTGTGTTTTTAGTTAAGCTTATCCATTTACTTTCTTCTACTTGAAAGGCAGAGCAAGAGGGATGGGCGGGGGGGGAGAGTGAGCTTCCATTTACCAGTTTACTTCCCAAAAGCCCACAACAGCCAGGCTGAGACAAGCCGAAACTAATAGCCCGGATCTCAATCTATGTTCCCCATATGGATGTCACAGGCCCAAGCGCTTGAGCCACCTTGGATGGACTGAGCCATCCACTTGAGCCTCCTAGGATGCATTGGCAGGAAGTTGGATCAGAAACAGAGTAGCTAAGATTTCAATTGGGCACTCCATATGGAATGCTGGTGTCCCAAGCGGCTTGCTTAACCCACTGTACCATAATACCCCTCTTGTATTTCTGTGTCACTTCTCCACCAAGCTGTGCTGGACCATGAGTCATAAAATGGTGTCCTGATTTTATTCCCAGAAAATGTAGTGGCAACCAATGCTAAGAAATGTGTGTGAATATGTTTTAAAAGCACAGTTCTTATTAAACTACACCATACTATATTGGCTTCATAGCATTAATCTTTGATTCAGCAGAAAGATAGCAGGCATATTAGAAAAAGCAATCTTTGGAGTTTTATAGCACTGGGCTCCAAGGTTACTTTACACCCCTCTGACCTTGGGGAGGTGCTCTGATGTTTAAGGACCTCAGTTTTCTTATCCATAAAATAGAGACAATCAAGAGTGATATTTAAAATACTTAATAAAGGTACATATAGGAACCTAGCCTATAAAAGAGCAGCTTGCTCCTTAGAGCTGTAGATAAGTTCCTGGAAAATGTAATTAAATGATAATGTGCATTTTCTGTGCATTGTCTATATATCTAGCCCCAAGAATATGAGACCTCCTTCTTGTGACAGTAGTAAGGATTCACTGGCACAGAATCTGGCCAACAGAGATGCTTAACAATGGTCAAATGCCTGGGGCTCGACTTTCATGTCTTTGACATATTTGCTTTCTAATCATGCAGATAACATTTCTCACAACCTTGCACCTTTACTGCAGTTGAAGTGTAGCCCATCTTTCTTAACCAATACAGGCTTTTACTGGTTAGGAACGAAGGGCAAACCAATTTTGGTTAAACAGTCACAATGAAGTTGCAGTGGAGGCCATTTTCCACATACAAGTTTTTGCTTGACAGAGGCAACAAGGAAATAACTCATTTTCTTGAGAATTTTAGCAGTGTCTAGTGTAACTTAAAATGTACATTCCCATATACATGAGAGGCTGGCATGTATTTCTTTCTCTTTCCAGTGTGCCTTCTTGAGAGGCTAGAAAGCCAAGTGTTTCTCAGACTCCCTTGTAGATAGGGTTTCAAATATAAATTAGATTGCATGAATCAAAAGTATTGGATTGAATTGGCTAGACAACAGTGAAGCTGACCCATTGTTGCTGCTGTGTCTGTGGCCACTCACTTTGTTGAGTGCCCAAAGTCAGGGCATGGGATGTCCATGTACCAGACATAAGACAGTTCTGGGGCAGCAGTAGCCCAGGTTTCCTGATCATCATGGGTCCCAGGTCTTGATGCTTCCTGACTGTGATTCTGTGATGGTGTGATTCTAGAAGCAAACAACTCCATGGCAACGTCCTAATGGGCAGCAGTTCCCTTAGTGTATTGGTCCAATACTGTAAGTCCAACAAACATTTTTGAAAGTTCACACTCAAGTCTTTACTTATTGAAGTAGATTTGATTTTCTGAAACTAAATGTAAGCTGATTAAATTTTTGGCCCCATCTTCTGGGAATGTAGCCAACAGATATACCTATAATCCATATGGAAGCAAAAAAGAAAGTATAGAACTCATTGAAGCATCAATGTATATCATGAAAAAGTTAGAAATCACTTACATATCCATTAGTAGAGAATTGGTTAAATAACTTATATTCTATTCACATCATTGAATCCTATGCTGATAATTTTAATTTTTTCAAAGGAAATAGCTCTATCCATGCAGCTGTGGAAAGATGTGTATAACATAATATGAAGTAATGCTGCTAAGCACTTGACTTTTGTTTGTATGGCCACACTGACCACTCACTGACCAAATACTGGAAAAATGATGAGTGTACTGCTGGCTCTGGGAGAGTCCTTCCTTGGCTTGAGTCTTACTCATGCAACCTCATCCCTACATAAAGGGGCTGACTGGTACCAATGGGGCATGTGACCCAGTTCATGTAGTGAGACATGAAAAAGACTTGGTTTAAGCCTCTGGTGGGAAAGTATCACATTTAAAGCTTCCTGGCTCTTCTGAGAAAACTTCAAGAAGTAACTTCCTGTCCCTTTTCAGATATGGTCAGGCAGGTATGCAGCTCTGGGGATGTTAGCAAGTCATACTGCAGCCACTATGGGAAACCAGACTTAGCAATGGCACTGTGAGAAGCAGACAAGAATCAGAGATAAATAAGATCGCAGATAACACAGGTAAGCTTCTGAGTCAATTCAACATTGAACCAAGCTCTTCCTCTAAACTTCTTGTTATTAAGTCAACAAATCCTGTATATTATGCAGATGGATTGGAGTTTGGTTTTTGGTTACTTGCAACAGGACATTGTATTTATCAACTTTTCACCATTGTCATGAAGTATCTCGAATAATACTTGTGAAGAAAAGAGGTTTCTTTTCTGCTAATGGCTCTGGAGGTTTACAGTCCAAAACAGGTAGGCCCCCACTGTTTTGGCCTGGTAAGGGCTTTCCCATAGGCAGAATCCCAAGGTGGCAAGGGTGTCCCAAGGCCAGAGGGCGTGCATATGTCCATGTATGACTCTGCTTAAAAAGTCACAATGATTCTGTCATGGGGTCCCTTCCTCACAGCCTAACCCAATCTAAACACTTTCCAAAGGCCTCACCACAGACACCACAGAATTAAGTTCCAACCTTCTTAGGTCGGACATGAACATAAGACTTGGCCACTAAGCCTTTACCATATAAGCATTTGGGGGAACAATTCAACATCCAAACTCAAATCCAAACCATGGTAAATGTAGTCTATAAATTATGTGGAGAAAAAGGTAAGGAGCAAAATAAGGGGTATAATGAATTTCTATGTTTGTGGTAAAAAACAGAAATTTAAAAAATGTACTTGACTGTATAGAAAGTTTCTGAAGGAGACACAAAACTGTTCATTGTAATTATTTTTGAAGACTGGTTAAGGGAAGATTGGGGTAAGATGGAGACTATCTTTTGTCTTTGATCCATTTAATTAATTATATATCTACATGTGTACATGTATGTGTGTATATATATATATATATAACTTTAGTAACTCCAGTTTTATAATAGAATAATCAGATCTCATAAAGAAATAGCTTCCCAATGAAATGGCTGCGATCTAGTTAATAACTGTTTGCACAGGTGAAAGAAAAGGCAGATGGAAGGCAAGCAACCCCTTTTTGGGTCACAACGCCTCTGTGTTGAAGGGGTCATCAGGGTCTGCACCCTCTCAGTCAGGGACCACTCAGGAAAGGCAGCTGAAGTGAACATTAAAAAGTAGAGGATGCTGGATCCATAATGTTTATCTGCATGTTGTCACTTACAGGTAGAATCCAACATAGTCTAACTAATAGAAACAGAACAGAAAAGGGGTTACCAGGGGTTAAATGGGAGATATGATGTTGGCCAAAATATACAGATTCCCAGTCGTAAGATGAATAAGTTCTGTAAATCTAATGTACAAAAAGATGGTTATAGTAAAAAATAATGTTATAGGCTTGAAATGTCTGAGAGTACCTCTTAAATATTCTCATTATACAAAAAAGTAACTATGTTAATTAGTTTGATTGTAGTAATCATTTCACAGTGTATATGTATATGAAAACATCCTGCATTTAGAAAATGTATATTTGTTAATTTTATTTATTTACGATCTTATTTGCCAAAAAGCAGTGTGTCTCAGATCCCTTTCTGCAGCCATAACATAATACCCAAGGTTGGGTTAGTATAAAGAAAAGCAGTTCACTCTGGGTCACAAATCTGCAAGTGGGGAAGGCTAGGAGCATGTACCAGCATCAGCTTGGACGTGGTGAGGGCTCTGTGCTGCTTCAGCTCATGGTAGAAGGAAGAAGGGCAGGCAGGCAAAGAGAGGATAGGGAGGCCAAGATCCTGTGAAAGCCACTCCCACTCCCTGAGCACAGCAGCAGTCCACCACAGTGCTCCTCCCTCATGACTGACAAACACAGCATTAGACGTTGCAGCCCACGAACCTAGGGGCACACACTCAAATTGTTGCATTGGTAGAAGAAAACCAAAGAGGTAGAGGAGGCTGCCTGCCCACTGACAGCACGCCCTGAGGTTTCCTGGGCCTCTGTCCCTGTAGGAAGTTTGGGATCGATGGAATGAGAAGCAGGTTCTTGAGTTTCCCTTCCTCTCCCCAGCTGAAGAATTTCTGCGTCCTTGCTGAGGATCACGGAGGGAGGGAGGCCAGTTGAGGACAGACACCACTTGTTCTGCCCAGCAGCGTCTTCAGCAGCAAAGCTTCAGAGTGGGCAGTGAGAGGCAGTCGCTGGGCCCTTTGCAGCTTTCTTCTTCCCACCAAAGCCCTTAGGCCACCACCAGAAGCCTCAGCCAGCTTGTTCCTCCCTCCCTGCCTGGATTCTTGCTGCTCCCTTGGCCTTGACTATGAATAAACACGGGTCAGGTTTTCTAGGAAGCAGGCTCTGAAAAGTCAAGTACTGAGCAGAAAGGTCATGAGGAAGAGCTCTGGGGATTGTATGGAAACGAAAACACTCCTCCATTCTCTGAAGTGTCCATGATTTGAGCCTCTGTTTTTTTTTTTTTTTTTTTTTTTTTTTTTTTTTGACAGGCAGAGTGGACAGTGAGAGAGAGAGAGACAGAGAGAAAGGTCTTCCTTTGCCATTGGTTCACCCTCCAATGGCCGCCGCGGCCGGCACACTGCGGCCGGTGCACTGCGCTGATCCGATGGCAGGAGCCAGGTACTTATCCTGGTCTCCTATGGGGTGCAGGGCCCAAGCACTTGGGCCATCCTCCACTGCACTCCCTGGCCACAGCAGAGAGCTGGCCTGGAAGAGGGGCAACCGGGACAGAATCCGGTGCCCCGACCGGGACTAGAACCCGGTGTGCCGGCGCCGCAAGGCGGAGGATTAGCCTAGTGAGCCGCAGCGCCGGCCTGAGCCTCTGTTCTAAAGTGACAATACACAGACTGATAGGAGAAATACAAATTTATTATGTGACTACACACAGGAACCTCGTAAGTATAAGACTCAAAGAAGGGCCAGATGATTGAAGCTTACATAATATCCTGAGCTACAAAAAGAATGAGGGCTTGGGGATTCTGGGAAGAGGGGGCAGCAGGTTTTGGGAGGATGAGGAGAGGAGATCCATGGCGAAGGCAGATTGTATTCACCAAGTTACAGCCTTCAGAAGAACAGGTGGTAGCAACTTTAGCTTTTCCTGTGCTGTGAGTTTTCCTAGATCCATCTTTAAGAAGTTAAGGGGACCTCAGAGAAGAGGGCTTGCATCCCCTGTCCCTGCTGTCCTCAGCCAGCATCCCAAAGCATCACTTTTGGGTGTGTTTTCTGAGCTTCAACAAGATTACAGTGTTGGAGAAAACGAAGGAAGCAGAGGTGTATGGAGGGAAAGGCCAGGCTATGGAGCAGTCCAACCAGGCCTCAGCCAACCACACAGCTGCCCTGAAGGTATGCTGCCCTTCAAAGATTTGTCCCAAGTTGAGGTAAGGGATCAAGCCTTTCTATCCCTCATCAGTCACTCTTGGGGAGCCCCATGGAGGGGAGTAGCCTTGGGTGAATTGACTACCTGCAATACAGAGCTGGCAGCTGTGACAATCTGCCTTTAGAGCTAGGAGACTGAACTCATCAAGCTTGCAGTCACTCTGAGAAATGGGTCCCTCTTCCCACATACCAGCCAACATCTGCTTTCTTATGAGTCTGCTCATGCAAACTACTTTCTTACAGCATCTTTAGGGTCCTGCTGATTTCTGTCTCCTGCTCTGAATTTTTACCTACAGTTTTTCTTTCTATTTCTCAATGAAAAGGGTATGAGTCTGCTTCTATGGTGAAAATCCCCTGTCATTCATTTAATACCCCAAACAACCACTGGTATCAGGATTATATTGTTAGCCCATTTATAGATGAGGAGTCTGAGTCTCAATTAGGTTAGGCAGCTTACTCAAGGTCACAGCTGCTGATATTACTATGTACTCATAAACATCAGCAACACAGTGTATTGACACCAAGACAGGAAAGGGCAGCTCGAAGAGAAACGAAATCACCACAGAGCAGACTTTTGGGGGTGTGTGGGAGGAGAGAGTCTCCAAACAAAATGACATTCCCTGGGAATGGTGGGGACACAGGTCATTTCCGTTCATGTCCAGTAGCCCCCCTGCCAACCTTCCTAAAGTACACAAGTGCCAATCAAAAGACACAGCTTTGGTCATACCTCCTTATATCCACTTTCACTTAAATCTCTCCAATGCAGAAATTCTGGAGTCATCACTGTCAGATTCACCCCTGTCTCCTCCCTCACCACAGCCCTTCTTGGGGTATGGAAGTTCTGTTATCACAATGGGGAAGCTGAGACTCTAAGGTACTAAGATGTTGGCGGTAGGCATTCCAGATGGTTAGGGAGGCCCAAACTTCTTGCTAGCCTGTTTTACAGTGTTTTGACTACTCTCTCCTCTCTGTTGAAGAGGTCATTTTCAGAAATTATTACTGTCTAAAAATCAGATGAGCCTATTTTTGGTGTGTATACACACATACACACACACAGCAAACACACACTGTCCCAGTTACAGGGTTCAAGGGACTAAGACAGCAAGACCCAGAATTTCTAGTCATTGCACTGATTTTTATAAGGAAGAAAAGAAAAAAGAAGTCTAAATGATGCTATTATGGTAGCTAATTAAATTTCTTCTTTGCTGTTACAATGCATTCATTTTTGAGGATCATTACTTTCTGCGTAGCTTCTTTCAAGAGCTTGGTTTAAGGTTTTAAGTTAAAGAAACCACAAGGCAAGCCTTAAAGCCACAGGCCATGTAGGCCAGGAAGAGAAGATGATTATAGAACTGCCATTTTTTTGGAAGTAGATGAACCCATCAGGAAAAGAGGAATAGCCATTCTTTTTACGGGAGGCCCACTGAGGGATTTGTGGGGTTTTCATTTATAGCTTGCAACTAATACTCAAAATCCAATGTACTCAGATCCTATTCAACATTCATTTGTTCCACCAAAAGACTTGAGGTTCCCAGATTTCTCAGGAATTAGGATGTCTGCCTGGGAAAGAGGAAAGAGAGTAAAAGAGGCTTGCTGACGCCTTTGAGAAGGCAGCATGTGGGTTAGGCATGGTATTGTAGTGTGGCAGAGATAGTCCATGCTGGTGTGGGGGGGACTGTGCATGGCTCCTCTCGATTTCACCTTGTTATCCTTTGAAATGGAACATGCGGGATGACTGATATCCCATAAATAAGCAAATGCCCCCGTCAAGGCTTCTTTCTCCCCCTCGCCGTCTCTTGGAGAACCAGTTTACTGGTCCCACACTGGTTGGGCCTCATTTTCCAGATGAGAAACTTGAGGCAGGAAGAGGAAAGGTGTCCTCTTCTTTGTGCTGTTTGGTACACCAACCCACTGGCACCCCACAGATGCTCAATAAAGATGTGCTGTCTAACTAAAGGGGGACACTCAGGTTTCATTCTTCTTCCTACTGATAAATATATGTGAAAGTGTGAAGGACAATGCAGGCTCACTATCCTAAAATGTAGTTGCAGAAATCCACACCTAGACCTTTGAAAACACTAGATGCTACAGAGAAAACAAACTACTGACATACAATCATGTATTACACAATGACATTCCCATCATTTTGGTCACTGGCTGCGTTTACGATGGTGATCCCATAAGATTTTAATGGAACAGAAAAGTTTCTATTGCCTAATGATCTAGCAGTTGTAACACTATAGGGTAATGTATTACTCATATGTTTGTGGTGATTCTGGTATAAATAAACCTGTTTAGATTTGTTGAGCTACACAAATACCACTGTGCTACAACTGCCTGCTGAACTCAGTACTGTTACAAGCTGTACAGGTTGCCAGTTTAGGCGCAATGGCTAGATCTGTTAGATTTATATAAGTGTACTTTATGTGTTTGCATAAGGACAAAATCACCAGTGACATGTTTCTCAGAGTATCCTTCTTGTTAGGAAAGCATGGCTGTGGTCCACTATCATCAGTTTTAATTAACCTTCTCTTCCTGATCAAATTGGATACTTCACCATGATCCCTCCCAGATCTCCAAAAGAGAGTCCACAGCCTGTAAGGACATTTTAGCTTAGAGCTCCCCATTTTGAACAATGAAGTCCTCATTCTTCACACAAGCTGTTCAGGATGCAAAGTATAGTCAAGCTTCCAGATACTGTTCAAGTAAAATTTCAACAGGTGATCCCCACAAAGCTAAAAAGAAAATATCTGCTCATGCTTGGAAGAGTGCTGGCTAAAGTGAATAATAGCAAAACTGTATTTATCATTAGAAAATGTTGGGAGTTGGGCATGAGATTGGAATAATAAGGAGTACTGAAATTCAATAGCTCATTTGTTATCCTTACCTTTTTAAAAGTGCTCAAAAAAAAAAAAAAAGAATGCTAAAGAAAGCATTAGTGGTATAACCATTCTCTCACATGGTATTGCAAATGTCCAGTTGGAATTAAATTATAATTCAAACCCAACTCAGATCACATTCTTCTGTCTACCCCCAGCCCTATTCCTCCCTCCCTCCTCCCTGGTAATGATGAGAATGCTCAAAAGTCAAGACCGGGTTAAGAGAGGACCAAAAAAGAATGCTTTAGCTGAAGTCAGATGTGACCTCTGGAATCAGGAGCATTTGCTGGGCATGGTTTTAATTACAGGGCTTACTTGGCTTCCCAGTACCTGCTCTCTGCTGCAGCTTGCTGCACCTCTCAAAACGTGCCTGGCTTCTCCGCTTGCCAGCAGGAAGAGTTTATGGCCTTGCACTGTATTAAAAATAAATAAATAAATAAATAAATAAATAAATAAATAAGTCAGAAGGCCCTGAGGCCATCACAGGTATAAAAAGCACTGAAATTGCAACTTGTTTGCCTCTTCTTAGACATTGAAGTTCCAAGCCCAGGCACAGCCTCATAATCTACAACTAAACCTTATATGCAAAGGAATTAAAATACTTTTGTCTGATGCAGTCTGGTGTATGGACTACGACCCACAGCTGAAGTTCAAGGGCTCATCCTGGGTTTTCCAAGGCCTCATAAAACTGCCCAGCCCTAATGCAAAGAAGGAGCTGTGCATTTTAAAAAGCTATGGCACTTCACTGCAAACTCAAGTTCTTTAACTGTGCAGTCAGTGGAACTCTAAGGATTAGGCCTCTTCAATATGTAAAGGAAATGAAATCCGTAACAATAAGAGTTTGGATCTAATATAGCAGTGGAAAATCATCTACGTCACTGGAAATAAAGACATAAGAGAGCTGAAGACTGAAAGAAAAAGAATCCACTAGGCCATGGAATGGAAAGGAGATTCTGAAGATATTTAGTCTTAAGAAAGAACGTCACCAGCCATCAAAGGTCTCTTCTTCAAATACTCAAAGGGTTAGTGTGATGGTCAATTTGATATTTCAGTTTGGGTAAGCTATGATGTCCAGTTGTCTGGCCAAATACCAGCTTAGATGTCAGGTTGTTGGGGTTCCTCTAGGTAGACTTGGTCCAAGTTCTTATCTTGGCACAAAAAAGGATTCAAAGAAGAGACAGATAAAGGTGAGCAGAAAAGGAAGATTTGTTTAAACAAAAACTACACACTCAAGGACAGAGTACAGGCAAGTGTACTCCAGAGCGAGAGCAAGAGCCGCAATTAACAGCTTCAGGCTGTCCTTTCATATCCTGTGAGTGGTGTCTGGAGCAGGGCTCCCTCGAATATTCAAAAGAGGCAGAGCTTGGGGTGGGAGTTGAGTTCCCCCATCTTGGAAGTGTCATGGCGTCAGGTGCCTGATGGGAGTGGGAATGTCGGTCAGGGTCACTTTATGATAATGACAACATAATGCAGTAAAGGTCTCTGTGGGGATGCAGCTGACAGCTGGACTGGATGTGTTAGCTTATGCCAGGTTCTTAAGTGCCAAAACCTGGCAGCTGCAATCTGGACAGAATGGGGTGGAGGGTGGTGGTGCACAGAGGGCTACAGCACATATGGGGCCGCACTGCAGATAGTGGCGATTCTCAGCTTCTCTTCGCTAGCTACCTACCTGCCTACACCACTTCCCCTTCAGAGAAGAGCAAGGAAGGTTGTGCTAGGTGTTTCCTTCTGCTTTTTAACAGTGACTGACACTTCAGTCAGCAGACTTTGAGTAAAGCAGAAGACCCTTCATCATGTGGGTGGGTCTCAACCAATCAGTGAAGGCCTTTAAAAAACGACTGGCAGCTCCCAACAGACAAGGAACTCTGCCCCAGAGGCTTTCAGACTCAAGACTACAACGCCAGCTCCTTCCAGGGTCTCCAGCCTATTGCTCGTCCTCCAGATTTCAGACTTGTTTGCTTCCATAATTGTATGACCTGGTTCCTTAAAATAAATCTGTCAATAAATACACATCTGATTGGTTCTATTTCTCCGGAGAACTCTGGCTTTTCCCTTAACATTATTTTATTGATCTGAAAGGCAGAGCGACAGAAAGAGGGAGAGAGAGAGAGAGAGAGAGAGAGATCTTCCATCCACGGGTTCACTCCCTAAATGGACACAAGGCCAGAGCTGAACCAAGCAGAAGCCAGAAGCCAAGAACTTCTTCTGGGTCTCCCACATTGGTGGCAGGGGCCCAGATACTCAGGCCATCATCTGCTGCCTTCCTCTCTGCATTAGCAGGGAGCTGGGAGCTGGGAATTGAACTGGCACTCCCATATGGGCTGCCAGCATTTCAAGTGATGGCTTAACTTACTGTGTCACAACACCAGCCCCAAGGATCCTAACTTTTACAGTTGATATATGAAGAAGAAACAGGAAACAGGACTCATGTTTGGTGGGTGCAGCACTCACTTATTATGCATTTTTACTTATCTCTTTCATCCTAACAAAACCTTGTAATGTAAGCAATTCTCCCATTTTCCCAATTAAAAACCCGAGGTTTTGATCTTTCCCCAAATCACAAGCAAGGAAGTGGTAGATCTTAGTCTCACTCAGGTAGGTGTGTCTACTGTGCTGCATCCCTTCCAGGATCTTGTCTGTCCTACAAAACTTGTTCTGTGTTATCCTAGAAAGAAAGGGAAGGCTTGTGCCTCCCGTGGAGACAAGCTCATCTTGGAGAGAAAAGCTAGTCTACATTGAGAAGCCCACATGAGAGAAACATCCAATGACAAATTCAAATTATACAACTTGATCATAAAAGACATGGAATACTTAGGCAGGCATGTGATGAGGGTGATTTACAAATTTAATGCGAAATAGAGTATAAAGCAAAATTTTAATGTCTCAAAATTAACACACACACACACACACACACACTTGATGTTGAGTAGACTATCAAAATTAAAGAGAGACTGTGTCGTTTCTTTGATGACCCTGTATATATAGTGGAAAAGCTGTTACCAATAAGCCTGTGGCTGAAAGACCTATAGACTTAGAATTACAAAACAATATGGAGAAAAAATAAAGAAAAGATGCATCATGTTCATTGATCAGAAGACTCCATGTTATTTACATGTCAATGTTTTCCAATCTGATCTCTAGTTTCAGCAAATTCTGGTAAAAATTCCAGCATTCTTGCTTTCTTTTTCTTTTTTTTTAGAAATTGATAAGGAGATTTTAAAATTAAAATAGAAATGCAGAAAAACTAGAGTAGTTAAGACAATTCTTAAAAAATGACAAAATTGGAAGACTTTCACTAGCTGATTTCAAAATTTACAAAATTTCAAAATTGATAGTGTAATATTATCAGAATAGTTAAGATAAATAGGTTTGAAACAAAGTAGGGACAGAAACTGACCTGTGCATACATGGTGAATAAATTTTTGACAAAGGTTCAAAGAAGTTTAGTGGAGAAAGGATCATCATTTTAGCAAATTATTCTGGACCAATTAGATAGCCAAAGGAAAATTTAAATTTTTGTGTTATTATTATTTCTTAGCAGTTCTCAAAATAGTTTTGAGGAAGTTTAGAAAGTGTTACAACTTTGAATTAGGCAAATATTTCTTCAACATAATATTGAAAGTGTGATACACAGAATAAAAATTATGCATCAGTTTTCATTAATACTGAAAATTACAGTTCTGTGAAAGACTCTGAGTAGGATAAAAAGGCAAGCCACAGACTGGAAGAAAATGAGTAACTCACATAACTGACAGAGCATTTGCATCCAGAATCTATAAACAACTCCAGAACTCAGCAACATGAATCCTCCTCTCAAACATGACAAATGTCTGAACAAACTTCAACAGAAAAGAGATAGCAGTAGAAAATAAACGCACGAAAAGAGAATCACTATTAGTCATCAGGTAACTGCAAACTCACATCACAATGAGATATCACCACACACCAAGTAGGATCCCTACAATTAAAAAGAATGAGCATCTTACGTTTTGAGAAAGATAGAGAACAATGAAACTCACACATTGCCAGTGGCAACATGAAATGGTACAACCATTATGGAAAATGGTTTAGCCATTTCTGTGAAAAGAACAAACATCTTCCTTAAACCTAGACACTCTACTCATAGGACCTTATATAGGAAAAGTTTTGGGACACCCTAAAGTAATTTAAATACTTTAAAATATAACAATATAATATAATTTAACATATTTGAAGTAGAATAAAGGATATAAGCTAATAACTTTTACTAGATTTTGGTGCTCCCATGTACTTTGAAGCCATGATAGGTACTTCTTGGAGCTCAACCTCATCCTGGCCCTGCCCATGGGATCCACATTCTTTCTGTGAAGGTTCTGTAACCTGAACTTCCAGTTATTCATTGCTAGTATGTAGAAATACAAGTGGTTTCTGTGAATTGACTTTGTAGTCTGAAATCTTGCTAAATTAACTTATTAGTGCTAGTACATTTTCTGTAGTTCATATTTGATTGCATCATCAGTTTTCTGGAAGTGTTTAGGTAGAACACTTTTTGCTTAAATGTTTCATAGGAACAGTTGGCATTTTCTCTGTTGGAAGAAGATTTTTAATGATAAGTTCAATTTTTTACTAATATAAATCTATTCAGGTTATCTCCTCGTGTGCACCTTCAATATTTGTTGGTACCAAAACAAACTATTTGTTAGAAGCAGAGAAACAGAAGTAGACAAAGAGAAAAGAGAGGGAGTTTCCATGCATTGGTTCTTTCCCCAAATACTCCCAGTGGCCAGGATTGAGCTGGGCCAGAACTGGGAGCTGGGAACTAAACCAAGGTCTCCTTCCTGGGTGACAGACACCCAATCACTTGAGCCAACACTACCTGCCAGGATCCACTTGAAGCAGCTGGAGTCAGGAGTGCAGTAACATTTCAACCCAGGCACTCTTACATGAGATGCAGGGGTCTTAACTGGCTGCTGCTTTTTTTTTTTTTTTATGTTTTTAGAAAACTTTTATTTAATAAACATAAATTTCCAAAGTACAACTTTTGGATTATAGAGGTTTTTCCCCCTATAACTTCCCTCCCACCTGCAACCACTCCATCTCCCACTCCTTCTCCCATCCCACCCCTCATTAAGATTTATTTTTAGCTACCTTTATGTACAGAAGATTAACTTAGTATACACTAAGTAAAGATTTCAACAGATTGCACCCACACATTCTTAACTGCTAAGCTGAATGCCCTTCCCTAAACCTACTTTTTTTTTTTTTTTTTCCGACAGGCAGAGTGGACAGTGAGAGAGAGAGAGAGAAAGAGAGACAGAGAGAAAGGTCTTCCTTTTGCTGTTGGTTCACCCTCCAATGGCCGCCGCGGCTGGTGCACTGCAGCCGGAGCACCACACTGATCCGAAGCCAGGAGCCAGGAGCTCCTCCTGGTATTCCATGCGGGTGCAGGGCCCAAGCACTTGGGCCATCCTCCACTGCCTTCCTGGGCCACAGCAGAGAGCTGGACTGGAAGAGGAGCAACCGTGACAGAATCCGGCGGGCCCCAACCGGGACTAGGACCCGTTGTGCTGGCACAGGCGGAGGATTAGCCTATTGAGCCGTGGCGCCAGCTAAACTTAACTTTTAATTCTATTTTCTATAAAATGTGTTAACTATTTTTATCTTGTTTTCATTTAGAAGCTTTTGTAATCCATGTCTTTTTTTATTAAGATTTATTCATTTTATTTGAAAGTCATATTTACAGAGAGTGAAGAAGAGGCAGAGAGTGAGAGAGGTCTTCCAACCACTGGTTCACTCCCCAACTGGCCACAAGGGCTGGTGCTGCACTGAACTGAAGCCAGAGCCAGGAGCTTCCTCCAGGTCTCCCATGAGGGTGCAGGGGCCCAAGGACTTGGGTCATCCTCCACCGCTTTCCCAGGCCATAGCAGAGAGCTGGATTAGAAGTGGAGCAGCTGGGACTCAAACTAGCACCCATTTGGGATGCCGACACTGTAGGCAGCTGCCTTACCCACTATACCACAGCACCAGCCCCCGCCTGTGTATTTCAAAGAATTTTTATACTTCTACATTTGTCACTAATTGGCATACAGTTATGGCGTTCCCTTGCCATCACTTTCATATCTATAGAATTTGATTCTATGCCATCTTTCTCATTCCTATATTTGACAATTTTTCTTTTCCCTAGAAACCTTTTATTTAAGGTATACAAACAATGCATTTCATAAATTCAACTTTAGGAACATAGTGATTCTTCCCACCCTAGCCACCCCCCTACCTGCAACTTTTAATATTTCTCTCTCTCTCTCTCTCACACACACACACTCTCAATCTTTCTCTCTCATTTCTGTCTCCCTCCTCCACTCTGATAAGTCATTTCTCATCTAGGAAAGATAAAAACACTACAGGTTTTGAAGGCATTATTTTTAAAATTGTTTTCTACTTTCTATTCCATTGGTTTACACTCAACTTTACTATTTTCTTTTTTCTACTTTTGTTGAGTTTCATATGCTCTTTCCTTAAGTTAGAAAAAATGGAGACTTTCTTCTTTTCTAATATGGGTGTTTAATGCTGTAAATTTTTACTGACACACTGCTTTAGCTGCAGCTCACTCATTTTAAATGTTTTCACTTTATCCAAAACAAAATAATACCTAATTTCTCCTTTGAATTTTTCTCTGACCTATGAGTGTGTTATTTGGCAGCCAATTTAGAGGAATTTTATTTCAGGTACATGTTTCCTTTTTTAAAAATCAGCATGAATAGTACACTTAATTTTTACTTATTTTGTTTTCACCTATTGAAAGGCGGGGAGAGGGATGGAGAAGAGAGGGAAAGAGAGACAGATTGATTCTATCCACCGGTTTACCCCCACCCCCTCCAGATGCCCATAATAGCCAGGGCTGAATCAGGCAAAAGCCAGGAAGCCAGAACTCCACCTAGGTCTTCTACGTGGGTGGCACTGACCCAAGAACTGGAGCCATCACCACTGCTTCCCAGGACGCACATTAACAGGAAGCTAGACCAGAAGCAAGGACAGGACTCAAACCTGGGCATTCCAATATGGGAGGCAGGTATCCCAAGCAGTGGCTTAACTGCTACATCATAATACCCATTCCCAGGTACATGGTTCTATTATTGATTTCTAATATAATGTTATTGTATACAGGGATAATATTTTTATGAATTTAATTTATTTAATTTATAAAGACCTTTTCATGATCCACATTATAATTTATTTTGGTAAAAACCCCATGTGCATTAGAAAATAATGTGAATTCTGCCATTAGTGGGTAGAGTGTTCCATAAAGATCAATTAGGTCAAATTGGCTGTTACTGTTGTTCAGGATTGCATATCTTTATTAACTTTCTGACTGGTTGTTCTATCAATTATTGAGAGAGGAGTACTGAAAAATCTCTCAGTTGTGGATTTGTCTAGTTCACTTCCATTTCTTCCAGTCTTTTCTTCATGTATTTGAAACTTTGTTATTATGTGCAACAATCAAGATGCTTAGCTAAATTTGCAACTTTAAAAACCTAGTTAAGCAGTCTTGTGACCCCAGCCTGCACCCTCAAACATCAGCAGTCCTGAGGTCTTACTCTATATGTAAGATGTCCTAAACAGCACTCTGGCCTCAGAATTAGCCCTTAAGGCATGCGGATCTGGCTGAAAAGCCCATGAGAGTATTTCAGGCATGGAAAGCCAAACACTTTGGGGGAAAAAAAAAAACACCTAAATGAAAGATCTCCGCGAGTGAGATCCCAGTGGAAAGAACGGGTCATCAAAGAAGGAGGTACCTTTCTCTGAAGGGAGGAGAGAACTTCCACTATGACTACAACCTTGTCTAAATATGATCAGAGTCGGTGAACTCAAAAGGCTTCCATAGCCTTGGCAGTTCATGACAAGAGCCTAGGTTGATTACTGATGCCATAAACAAGAGTGTCAGTTTGTCAAGTCAACAACAGGAGTCACTGTGCACTTACTCCTCATGTAGGACCTTTGTCCTTAGTGTGCTGTACATTGAGATTTAATGCTATAACTAGTACTCAAACAGTATTTTTCACTTTATGTTTCTGTGTGGGAGCAAACTGTTGAAATCTTTACTTAATGTATGCTAAACTGATCTTCTGTATATAAATAGAATTGAAAATGAATCTTGATGTGAATGGAAGGGGAGAGGGAGTGGGAAAGGGGAGGGTTGCGGGTGGGAGGGATGTTATGGGGGGGAAGCCATTGTAATCCATAAGCTGTACTTTGGAAATTTATATTCATTAAATAAAAGTTAAAAAAAATGAATAAACAATATGTCTGCCAAATCAAGTGATTCTGGAAAAGAATAGCCAAATACAATTTTTAAAGCAGCTTTTCATCCTCTTAAGGTACTCAAAATCTCATTGGAGGAGTGAGACCATGACAAGACAGCAAACAACACAAGGCTCTTTGTTGATAATGGCTGAATCTGGCTCAGATAATTCTACAGAATTTCAAAGAGGTTGGAGTTTAGTCAACCCTGGAGGTTTTTCTTAGGCTTCCTCCCCTACCCACCCCCCACCCCTTGCTCTCCCTCTTGCTCTCTCTCTCTGCATTTCAAATAAATGGAAAAAAAAAAAAACAACACTTTAAAAAACCTTGAAATTTTCAAACCTTCTACTTGATCTCTGTTGATCAAAAACATTAGTGCTTTCTTTCTTTTTCTGCTATCAAATAAATAATTAGGGAGTAGAGAGACTGATGGCACAGATATACCCATTCATTATCACACCACCTATGAAGAACATAGAATACACATGTTGCTATTTTTCTATCTTTGTTTTTCTGTGCATCAGATATAATCACAAATTTTAAAGTGAATATTTCTTGATATTGTCTTCAGAATTTTCTATCTTACATAATTTTATTCTATATAATTTTAAAAACTAACTGAATGGTTAAACAATAGTTTAAAATATCTCTATTGTTAGGAAACTGGCACAGTTTTAGCCAGGTGGCCGCATGGCCCAGCTACCTGAGCCAGGCTCCACCCCCATCCTAATGGGATTCGCTGGTCCTGATTCCCTGCCCGCCCTCAGGCAAAGTTTTAAAAGGGCCTGTTCCTGCACACGTGCTCTCGCGGTCCTTCTCTCCTGCTCTCTCAGCTCTTGGCTCTTCTCTCTTTCTTGGTTCCTCTCTCGGCTCCTCTCTCCTGCGCCCTCTCGGTTTTTCTTTCTAGCCTCCTCCTCTGGTCTCTTGGCTCTCTCTCGGCTCCTCTCTGCTCTCTTCTCTCTCCTCTGTCTCTCTCTCATATAGTCTCCTTCTCTTTTTCCGTCGCCGCTCCTTCACTCCGGTCTGTTGGGTGTTCCCAAATAAACCCTTTCTCTTACTCCGGTGTTCAGTGTGTTTTGCGACGGCTAGCATTAAATATAACATTATCATTTTATAAATAGGTTTTTTCAAGTTCCCTCTTATTAAAAACGGGCTTCAAATAGAATTTTGTAAGTTCTACATTTATGATTTTATTGTTTTACAAATGAGAAGAATTTTTAATATTAGCAACAAATTTCAGAAAATAACCCGAGAATAGGGATAATTAACTGCCTTCCTTTGAGCTCTGCCTCCCAAACTTTAATGTGTATGTGACTGAGGATTTTATGAAAATGCAGGTGTGACTGACTCAGCAGGGCTGGAGTGGAACCTGCTGTTCCGAGATTCTGGTAAGCCTCTGAGGCAGGCAGACATACAGGTTAAAATCAATTAGGTTTGTGAGCTGGAAGACCACACCTTCGCCACGCCCCTGTGTGACCTCATCCCCCTACCTGGCCACACCTGGGTGCCCACCAGCCGATCAGGTTAATTAACCACTCCCCTTTGGAAGTGGGTTAAAAGCCTGGGACACGGTGTGTTCACCCCTCCTCTGGCCAGGAGGGGGCTGGCTATAGCCCTGCGCCTCCAGGCTTCCTGGCCTAGATGCTCCTCCACGTGGCTGGTTCCTGATGCTCCATATGAACCCAGATTTACCTCTCTCTCTTAAATAAAGCTCTCACTTTCCTACGCACTAAATAAAAGCCTAAAATGTACCATGCTGCCTCGTTTATTTATGCCGGTATTTAGAATTCTTCTCTAAATATTAGGCAAGAACCCTCTCAGGCTTATTAATATTGGGGATTTATTAATAAGCATATGGTGATATCGTATGGCACCCCAAATCCAGTAACATATGTGGCATCCCAGATGGCACTTCTGGGGAACTTAAAGGGGCCACTTTTCATATATATTTTAAGGGGTCATTTCCGATATCACCTCCAACTGATACAGATGATGCTTAAACTATGATTTATGCATAAAGCAAAGGATTTGAACGCAGATGTGTCTACAAAGCTCAGATTTGAATGCTGACTGTAGACTGTCTCTCTGTGCTAGGGTAAGGTCACAGTACTTACTGGGACTAATGAGTGTGACCTTGTACTTGAACTTTAATTTGTTCCAGTTTGAGGAAAACTTTTCCATCAATTGGTGCAGATAGGTAAGCTCTGACTGAATACTCAATTGGTGGAGAGGTTCAATGGAAATTCAGTGATGGAGGAAAGCACCTAGCATCTCCTGACCTAGAAGGTCTTCCAACCCCAAGGTTAAGGTTGCAGAAGTTAGTATTTTAAATCTTTATATGAACAGCTAGCTTCTCAGCCATTTAAGATTCAAGAAGCCATTTTCTGACAGAAGTTGCGTTTCAGGAAATCCAGATGAAATTAGTATCTTTTACTAGACCGAGTAGGGGTTTGAGACCCAGGAGACAGCCAGAGCTGTTGCATGAAAGAAACTACTCTTTCTCTCTGTCTCTTGGAAAAATATAACCTCACATGTGAGGAATTTTCAGAAATATAATTTGCATTTGAAGAAAATGTCAGAATTATTTAACATGAGATCGGAAGCAAAAGTGAAAATGCAAATGATTGGGGTCTCTTTACAAAAGGAAGATAGTGTGGCTTCTTTGCACAGCCACAGTTCTCTGCAAGGTTTTCAAATGGAAATGCTCTCCTTGAAACATGTTAAATTTTGAATTGTCACTGGGTGATGAGTTCCAGAATGACAGAGGAAGGAAAGCCTGCTTGTTTTTCATGCAAGTCACGTTAAAACTCCTTAAAATCCCTATTTGAGTTGCTAATTTTAATTTTTTTCAAAAATAAATGGAGACCCTGAATGATATGTGAGTGGATGGATGACAGAATCAATGCTCACACCCTGTGTAGCCTATGACTGACACTTGTTTCAGTGTCCTGGATCCCACGCCCAGGTATCTGTCAGATGTGTGCCCTTGGGTTGGACACTTGCAGCTCATTCTGTCTAAAACCAAACTCGATGTCCACCTTCCCCTGCCAAACCACATCCTATTCTTGTTCCTGATAAATTCATGTCACCACCTTCCTCTTCAATGCACACATCAGAACCTAAGCAGATTCTCCAACATCCTGCTCTCCATTCTCACATGAAGTCCTGTTGATTCAACTGCTAGAAATGATTAAAAAGTTTAATTCTGATTGCCTCAGTTCAAGTTCCTGCAGCCTTGGTCTTCCTAATGCACCCTCCACACCAAAGCCAAAATCCTCCTTTTAAAGGATGAAGATCCTTAGAGGCCAGGTCTGGTGGGGAATATTTGACTGACTGTAGCCTAAATGTCACATTTCCTCATTTAGTGTTCAAGTCTTTTGTGAACTGCCCCTACTTTTCTGTTGGGCCTCATCCTCACTGAAACTGCAGTTTTACCCTCTCAATATGTCATTCTTTTTTTTTTTTTTTTTTTTTTTGGCAGGCAGAGTGGATAGTGAGAGAGAGAGACAGAGAGAAAGGTCTTCCTTTGCCGTTGGTTCACCCTCCAATGAATCCGGCGCCCCAACCGGGACTAGAACCCTGTGTGCCGGCGCCGCAAGGCGGAAGATTAGCCTAGTGAGCTGCAGCGCCGGCCATATGTCATTCTCAAAAGACATGCTTCGATGGCTGGTGCCATTGCTCACTAGGCTGGTGCCAGCACCCCAGGTTCTAGTCCCTGTTGCTCCACTTCCAGTCCAGCTCTCTGCTGTGGCCCGGGAAGGCAGTGGAGGATGGCCCAAGTGCTTGAGCCCTGCACCCGCATGGGAGACCAGGAGGAAGCACCTGGCTCCTGGCTTTGGATCGGCGCAGCACACCAGCCGTGGTGGCCATTTGGGGAGTGAACCAATGGAAGGAAGACCTTTCTCTCTCTCTCTATCTCTCACTGTCTATCACTGTTTAACTCTCCCTGTCAAAAAAAAAAAAAAAAAAAAAAAAAAAAGACATGCTTCGGAAGATCATTTAGCACAGCAGTTCCAAGGTTCTGTGTTCAAGTCCCAGCCCCACTCGTTTCAAGCTGCATGGACCTTGAACTTAACTCTGTGCAGGTCTTTTCATTTTTAAAATTAGAATACTAATAGTGCTTACCACTATAGTTAGTGTGAGGGTTCAAGTCAAACTTAAAATAGAACTTGCAGCTTCGGCTCTGGATGTAGAGTAGGAAAAACCATTGTTCCTGGTCTTTTAACAGAAGAAGCCAAAGTACAAACTCACAATTTTTTTTTAATCAAAGACCTGAGGTCATGGGGCAATGGAACAAGGACAGGCAAAATCCACGGAATGACTTGGACAAGAGAGAAACAGGACAAGAGCAATGCTTACCTAGGGCAGATTCTGCAGGATACCAGTGAAAGACTTCAGCCAGAATAGTTAGTTAATGGGTAGAGGCTGGTGAGAAAGTAGATAGTCCTTAGAATCCACAGACAGAGGGAGCTTATACTCTTTGGCAGGTTTCTTCTCCATGAACCACACTTGCAGAGAGTCTTCAGAAAGATCCTTCCTGGAACTGGTCTTAGCTTGGGTAAGAGCAGCCACTGCAAGATGGACATTAAATACCATTATCTCACAAATAAGATCTCACTTCTTGATCAACTCATCTACCTTGTATTCATACAGGGTTTTATTCTTTGAATTGAAATGGTATATTTGAAGGGGAAAGTTCCTAACCTTATTTTTTTAATAAAAAGGGAGTAAGCACAGGGCCCCACTCCTGGCTACTTCCTGGTTCTCTATGGGCCACACATTCTGTCTATGACCAGTCGGGCAATAAAACTCAATTCATGTGTTTTTTTTTAAGACTCATCCTTCTCTGGCCTAAATGTTGAGATGTCACCACACAGAGAGGAGAAACCCGACTTGGAAGAAGTCATTTACAGAAATGGGTCCTAGGGATGATTCTGAATGTAAATCAAACCTTAGTCAAGCAAGATCTCTTAGGATAGATCTGGCAGTTGTGGGAGCAATCATCTCTCCCTTCCCTCTTCCCCCACTTTCTTTTGCTGAAGTCACTAGAGTTGTGTTTTAAAAGAATGCAGTGGAAAGACATCTAACTTAAGTATACTTTCATGACTATTAAATTGACCAAAACTGTAAAAATGACAATAACCAATCTTTTACTATGAATGTGAAAAAAACAGGATCTCTCCAGTATAACTCATGGAAATATTTACTGACATATGTATATAAATATACTCAAAATATCTATCTATTTTAAAATGTTTGTGCCATGATACTCAAAAATTCTACTTTAAAATTTTTATTTTAAGAAAATAATCAGGAATAAGTGAGAAAAACTGTTATGCATAATATAAGAAATTTGAAGCACTCTAAACAAAAAAACTAGATAGTGATACATTTATACAATACACACTAAGCAGAATTCAAAATATTATAGGAGAATATTAACGTGTTAAAATATTCATAAAATATCACTCTGTAAATGCAGGTTATAAATTATGAGTACAGTATGATTTCATTTTTGTTTCTAAAAAGTAAATCTGTATGCCTGTAGAAAAAATGAGGCTATAATCCAATATATTACCAGAGATAGGAATACCAATAATTTTTTCTTTTTGATTATTTTTATTTTTTTAAAATGTGTTTATCATGAATTATGGAATAACAATGAATATTTTTAAGGAAAATTAGTTAAATATTATGTTATAGAACGATATAAAAACAAAAGAAGACTATAGCCACAATCACATCTCTGTATTATAGTCCTTCTCATTCTCACACTACTGGGTACCTTCTTTTTTAGTCTTTTTCTAACTGTTGTTTTTCTTTTATGTTGTGGCTATCACAATACACACACAACTTTGCAACTTGCTTTTGTCACTTACTGTTTTACTGCTGTTTAATGTTTTTCTTGATTAGTATTAAATATTTCTACCCAACATTCATAATGGTCAACATATACCGATATACAAGTATTTATTCATTTAAAAGGCAGAGTGGCAGAGAGACAGAGCAAGAGATCTTCCATCTGCTGGTTCACTTCTCAAACAGCTGCAAACCTGCAGCAGAACCAGGCAGAAGACAGGAGCCAGGAGCTCCATCTGGGTCTCCCATGTAGGTGGCAGGGACTCAAGCACTTGAGCCATCATCTGCTGCTTCCAGGCTCATTGGCTGGAAGCTGAATCAAAAGCAGAGTGGCTGGACTTGAGTCAGCACTCTGATATGAGATCAGGCATGGCAAACAGCAGCCTAATCCACGACATCACAACTCTCACCCTGAACTGTGCTTCTCGATTTACCGATTCCTACATTGTTCAACAGTTAGACTGTGTCTGATTATTCAGGGAAAACTCTGCATCATCATGGACTGCTTCATTCTAAGATATCTCCAAAGGAGGATGCATCTCCCCTTCTAAGGAAGGACCCTTCCAAAAGGCACAGGATGAGGTGAAAGCTAATTGGATGAAAACTGTCACCCCCACCCACCTGCCTCCTTCCAGAATTCCTTCTCACTACAGAAACTTGGGGAGGGGGGGCACTGCCTCTACCACTCACCACTTCTAGACCAGACTTTCAAATACAATCAAAGAAGGGAACTTCTGAAACCCCAAAGAGGGCTGGGGCCAGGCTAAGCGCCTGCCAGAGAACAACTAAGCAATGGAGCTGGACTGCTCTTTTTTTTTTTTTTTTTTTTTTTTTTTGACAGGCAGAGTGGACAGTGAGAGAGAGAGACAGAGAGAGAAAGGTCTTCCTTTTGCCGTTGGTTCACCCTCCGATGGCCGCCGCTGCAGCCGGCGCACCGCGCTGATCCGATGGCAGGAGCCAGGAGCCAGGTGCTTTTCCTGGTCTCCCATGGGGTGCAGGGCCCAAGCACCTGGGCCATCCTCCACTGCACTCCCTGGCCATAGCAGAGAGCTGGCCTGGAAGAGGGGCAACCGGAACAGAATCCGGCGCCCCAACCGGGACTAGAACCCGGTGTGCCGGCGCCGCAAGGTGGAGGATTAGCCTATTGAGCCACGGCGCCGGCCCATGGACTGCTCTTTCCAGTTACTGCTAAGTGTAGCTGAAGGCTTAGTGGCCATCAGCTGAATCAATATCTGACCTGCTACCTGGTGTCCTGAGACGCTGACCCATCTTCCTCTGTCTAAGATTCAAAAGTGAAGACTCTAAAATGGACAGGGAGGGGTTTAACTCAGGAAGGGGAGAGGGAGCGTAATGGAGGGAGACTGGCCTTGGGTCAGGAGGCCTCAGTCCCATCAGCCAGGTCTGTGGCCCTGGGAAGCTCTTCCCAACAAAATGGGACTGATCATACCTGCCTGAATTGGCTGAGAGCCTTCAATAAGAGCGGATGAGAAAGTCCTTGGGAAGCCTGAGAATGCTGGGCCCACGTGAGGAATCCGGACCTGCTGTGTTCCACAAGGTAAGAAAATGCCAGGAAGTCCGCTCCTTACGCTCATGGCCTCTGATGGTAAACGGGGTTTTTTCTCCTTCTATTCCACATTTATTGAGTGCCTATCATTTTAATACCTGGACTACAACAGTGAACACAATTAAGGGAAAAGTCACCTTTCGCAGCAGGAATCTAGAATTCCAAATCCTCAGATGCTCTCCCAGCTCTCAAGAGAGTCACACAGAGACTATCAGTCCAGGAGGAGGAGACTCGCTGCTGGCAGACACTGTGGCCCTCACAGCTCAGTTGTAACTATTCTGCAAACCTCTAATCCCACCCTTCACCAATAAATCCAAGCAAACAACAACAAAAAAAACCATCAGTGCTTCAACAAGAGAGAACTTGGTTTTTCACTTAAGCTCATACATGGAACACATAAATGAATCATAAAAGTAAGTAGCCCAAAACTAATGGGCAGAGCACAGTGACCCTGGGGACTGGTTCCTCCCTCATGGTCTATAAGTAGTTGCTCGAACATAGCCATCAGTCCCGCCAACTCTAAGAGAGAGTAGAACAAGGTATGCTCTTCCCTTGGAGTATATTCCAAGAATTTGTATATACCATTTCTGCTTAGAGTTCATTGCCACTCACTTGGTCCAGCCCAGTGGCATGGAGTTTGGCAATAAAGTCACTGGGGGCAGCAATGAGCCCAGCTCAACCTTGGGAGATTAGGTATCAAGGAAGGAGGACAGAACAGACAGCAGGGCTAAACCAGTAGTCTCTGCCACAGTGTGCAAATCCCATGAGGTCTCTCCTTCCCTGGTTATGTAAATTACATGATGCAGAAGCAGGAAGATCCCCTTAGACAGGTTCAATAGGTCCAGTGCTGTACTCAAAGTGTGAACCATATGCGGATGGTATACGAGTGGAAAGGGAAATGCATCGTGGAAGCTGTGATGTTGGCAGCACCAGAAATGGGCAAGAAGCTCTCAAGGCAGAACAAAGCCCTGGGGAATTAATGTTGGACTGTTGTTTTGTAAAATACCTGGTAGATGGCTTTAGGTCATCAGAGACCAGGGATAGTGGAGGTGGAAAGGAGGTAGATGAAGGATTTGCTTGAGAGGAAGTAGTGGCAAACACTGCACTTAGTTCTAAGTTTTCTTTGTGACGTTAGATTTTGGTGAGAAACCAAAGGCCTACAATTGGGTGTGACCGATGAGAACAGAGACTCAGGGAGGAGCCCATGAGTCTTGGGAAAGATTCAAAGGCCACAGAACAGACAATGGCCAGATACCGATCTACAGGACCCACTGTTAGAACTCCAGCTGCACTGGGCTGCACAGTGGCCTCCCAGACTTCCTGTCCACCCAGAACATCAGAATGTGATCTTATGTGAAAATAGGGTCTTTGCAGATGTCATCAGTTCACTTAGGATGAGGTCATACTGGACCATGAATCTGACATAATGGTTGTCTCTGTATAAAGAGGAAAAGACACACTAAGAAAGACACAGGGAGCCAGCCATGCGATGATGAAGGCAGGGAGATTGGGGGGGACTAATATGCAAACAGGAATGGCAAGGATTGCAGGCAGCCAGCAGAAGCTGGGAAGAGTCAAGGAGGGAGTGTGGTCCTTCCTGCACCTTGACTTTGGACTCTGGTCCCCGGAACTCTGAAGGAACACACATGTGTAGTTGAAGCCTCTTGGTTTGTGGTGCTTTGTTACCCCTGCCTTAGGGAGTGAGGACAACAGCCTAGTGTGTGCCCCAGCAGGTCACCAGCAAGTCAGCAGTGGAGGGTGGTCCCAATGCATATTCCAAGTCCTCAGGGCAGAGGCCAGGTAGGAAGAGGGAAATGACTTGACAGTGGAATGAGGGGTGAACATGTAGAAGAGGAAAAAGCTAAACTTTCAAATGGGGGGACACACCTCCAACTTCGGAGGCCCCCAGGAGAAAGCACTCCAATATCTCAGAAACAAAAGGAAGCCTGTCACAGCCTCCCTTCAGTTGCTATGGTGAATCTACTCTCCCTTGCTTCACAATGCCTTCGGCAGCCAAGCCCTGGTGCCCTTGACCATAACAGCAAACACTGCCACACTGCCCAGCACATAAGAAACAGGACTGCCCTGGACTTTCTCTTTACCACCGCTATTTTAGAAAGAAAATTAATTTGCATGATGCAGCAACGTGAATATGCCCTGAATCTAGAAAGCCAGTGAGCCAGAAAAAAATTGCAAGGCAGCAAGCTTCTATGTGCTGAACAAAATCAGGGGCCGGTACAGCTCCCACGCTCAGGGATTTGTAATCAGGTGCTTGAAGTTTGGAGTCAGCTAGACCCATAACTGAAGATTCTCATCTTCAAAATGAGGGGTTTGGCGTTCCTAAGCCAAGATCCTTTCCAGATTGGAAATTCTCTGACAGAGGGCCCGGGCTGAAATGCTCATTTTTCAAGGCATCTCGGAGCCAGTGCTTTGAAAAGCCATGCCCCTGCAGTACAATGACTGCTCACTGGACATCACACAGCTTGTCAGTCAAAGTTCTGCTAGGGTTTGTATAGTGTGTGACTGTCCCCAAGCTTTCCTGTGCTGAAATTGAATTCCCATTGTGAGGTCCTGAGAGGCAGAAAAGTTAGCCCAAACTTGACATTTAGAGTTGGGGCCCTGCGAAGTGATTAGGCCTAGATAAGGTCACAAGGATGGAGCCCGCATCGTTGAATCCTGGTGGCTTTGGAAGCAGAGGGAGAGATGTGCGCAGAAATGCAAGCTCCATCTCTTGCCAGGCCATGCTCTGCCAGCAAAAATCATCACCAGATGATGCCCTCAGCCTTGCACCTCCACACCATGAGCCCAAATCAACCTCTTTTCTTTGTACAGTAGCCTGCTTCTGGGTTTTGTTATAGAAAGGAAAAAAGGAGTAACACAAATGGAACAGCGGCCACTTCCTCCTCTCTTATTCCTGGCCCAGTAGTCACTTCACTGAGCCACAAGGACTTCTGGTCAGTGTCCATGCTGCAGGGCTGTGGTCTCTCTCTGTCCTACACCATGCAGAGGAGGAAGTGGGGCTCAAGGAAAGGCACAGCATAACTGATCCAACATTTCAAAGCCCTGATGCAACAGAGCTGTGATGGGAGACAGCCAGATGTATGGAATCCAAAGCAGCCGAATATGGGGCCACAGGACCTCTCCTCCATGCTGTTCTGACTTCTCCAGACAGCTCTTCTTCAGTATTTGTCAAAACTGAGGACCTTCTCTGTTCTTCTGCACCCTGGGACCTGCTCTACGTTAATCTGTCTCTGTGCGGCTGGACACCTGCCGGGTTTCCAGCCATGAGTCTCACGTTGGAAACAGTCCCTACTGGATTCAACTCTGCATGGCCAGCCCTAGTTTATATTATCCAGTCATACCTTTAGTTACTTACTGAGAATGTACTGTTCTGGGAGACACAAGAGTTAGCATTTTTCAGAGAAGAATCAAAACAGTCTCTTCTTCCTGATGGCCACTTGGGTAATCAGAGATTTCTGGCTAAAACGAAGCATTAATGTCTTGGGGATCTTGTTAGAAAAAATATCTCCCAGGACCCCTTGTGGAGAGCAGACTCTTCAGGTATGAAGTAGAAAGCAGCTACTGTGGATCTCAGTGCTCTGGGCCTTCCTGGGTCAACAGGTTCAAGTGGTCTCCATGGCCAACGGACTCACCCAGGTCACTTGCAGATCTCTGGCTGGATCCATCTTGTCCAGAGAAGGAGTCTTTCTTTGAGCAGGCTTTGACTTCTCTTTCCTTTATTTCCAGAATACATGAGCTTTCTTTCATAAGAACAATGACTCAACAGTGACTCATGCTGTCTTCCTAACCCACCTCTCCAATCCCGAACTAACTGGGCTCTTTCCATCTCTTCTACTTCCTCTGAAGAACAGAAGAGGTGTTGAATAGAGGTTTTCTTATTGGTGTCCCTGGTCCCCAGTTTAATACATTCATAAGAAAATTCTTTTTCTCATTCTTTGTTCTCTTCTAGGTACCTAAGTATAAAATGTCCCCATAGGCAAGCTTAGCACATAGTAATCCACACAGTACCCTTCTTCAAACTGCTGGAGTCTTGCCTCAGACAGTCATAGCTACATCTCAGAGAGAGCTACAATGTGACCAAAAGGACCTGTTGTTCCATGGCTCAATGTTCTGGGAGAATAGGATCGCCCTCCCCTAACATGGACCACCTGTCCATTGTCCTAACACGGCATCTCCAGCTTGCTTCTTGCCCTTCTGTGTCTCCCTTGCTTGCGGGCCATCATTTTTAACCCACTGCTCCTGCTGTTAGGGCTGCAGACTTCTAGTTATTCTGGTGAACACTTAAGACCCTGATGGGTTAGAGCAAAGGCTTGGGGGAGTGCCTTCTACCGTGCACCCTTCTCTCCAGCACAACACATTGTGAGAGGAGATGCCATGGCCCGGAAGACACACAGCAGTGTCTTCTGTGTTTCTCCCTCACAGGAACCAGCTGCCTTAGATTCAGAGAATGGCTCTTTCTCTGGATGACAACTCACCGTCTATCAGGTCAGACTTCTTATCCCAGCTCTAGTGCTTTGTCATTAGCTACATCCACAGCACTTCCTTCCAAAAGACACCCTGGCAGCACCAATTTCCCATATAGCAAATGGAACCGACCAGTTTTTCCCCAGATCTACCCTTCTTTCTTGCCCCCTTGCTGTCGGGTAATTTCCAAAGTCCCCCTTATAATCATGCTGTGTTTGTTCCCAAACACAGAGATAATTTATTATCTTTTTTGTTTAATCCTGCAAGTACAAAGCAGAGAACATTAAGCACTCAGTAAATACTGAATTGGAAGGGATGCCCTTTAGCATAGAGGTGCCAGAAAGCATAAAGAAGTGAGGAAACAGACTCTTTACCTTCATTGCAAGTATCACTGAACAAAAAATGCTTTAACAGTGCTTTAATACCTGGTCTTTAAATACAGCTTTCCAATGTATTTTCACACACATGATCTCATTTAATTCTCATCCCAACAATAGTTTAGGAAAAGTTCTGCTGTCAAAAGCTCTGAATCTGAGCCTCATCTTTACCTCTTATTGTTTGCTGCACGTGAATGCATGACATAATCTCTCTGAAATGAACCCAGATGATAACAGGGTCTTAAGATTCTAAAATGTATGCCCCATGTATGAAAATGCACTGGAGTCAATGGTCTCCTCTGAGATCCTGCCTTTCAGAAGTCACCTGTTAGAGGTTGACAACCCTTCCCCTGTGGCCCTACTATGCACAATCTTATTTCTCAACAGGCAACACTGAAGTGACCTCATCTAGCCTTATTAATTTCTGTAGTCTTAGTTTCACACAGCACAATTATTTGTGGAATGAAAGGAGAACTTTTAGCAAATGTGGTCATTGAAATCATGCTTGCATTCCTTTATTTTCCTATGCTCTTTTTATTTTTATGTACCTTTTAAATACAACATTAGGAACATAGTAATTTTTCCCACCACCTCCATCCTCCCAACCACTCCTCCACCACTCTGCTCCCCCTCTCCTGTTTGGTCCGAGAAAGAAAAGGAAAGAAAAGGGAATAAAGGAGAGAGAAAGGGGGGAGAGAAGGAGGAAGGGAGGAAGAAAAAGAAAGGAAGGAAAAAAACTAATTGCTCCTTTTCCGGTTGTAGCACCTCGCGGTGAGGATCCCCATATCGGCCGCAGCCATGCCATCCAAGGGCCCGCTACAGTCCGTTCAGGTCTTCGGACGGAAGAAGACAGCCCACTGCAAACGGGGCAACGGGCTTATCAAGGTGAACGGGAGGCCGCTGGAGATGACTGAGCCACGCACGCTGCAGTACAAGCTGCTGGAGCCTGTTCTGCTCCTTGGCAAGGAGCGCTTTGCTGGAGTGGACATCCGGGTCCGAGTGAAGGGTGGCCGTCACGTGGCTCAGATTTACGATCCGCCAGTCCATCACCAAAGCCCTGGTGGCCTGTTACCAGAAATATGTGGATGAGGCGTCCAAGAAGGAGATCAAAGACATCCTCATCCAGTATGACCGCACCCTGCTGGTCGCTGACCCCCGCCGCTGCGAGTCCAAGAAGTTTGGAGGCCCCGGTGCCCGTGCTCGCTACCAGAAATCCTACTGATAAGCCCGTCACCCCGATCAGGGGCGGCTCCATAATAAACAGTGGTTGTGGGATTAAAAAAAAAAGGTATTTTTGCTTTTATTTTTCCTCTTCTTTTCCCTTCCTCCCTCTTCTTTCCTTTTTGAAATTTAATTGTCTAAAGAAGAACCCAAGGATGGTATATATTTTGTGAGCTCCTAGACATGACTATAACTTATGAGACATAATAATATCCTCATTTTAATATATAAAATGGAAGTGATTCTTGAGAACAAGTTTTATTAAGTTTCATTATACAACTCTTTGTGGACAGAGGTCCTGTATGGGAAGATAGTGCACAGTGACTCTTGTTTATTTGACAAATAACACTCGTATATATGACATCGGTGATCACCCAAGGCTCTTGACATGAGCTGCTTCAGCTTTGGAAGCCTTTGGATCCAGTAGCTTGGCAAGGCAAAGTGAAAGTTATCTTTTCCCTTCAGAGAAAATTACCTCCTTTGGTGGCCACTTCTTTCCATTGGGGTCTCACCCACAGGAGTCCTTTATGTGGGACATTTTTTCCCCATTGTGTTTTAGCTTTCCATACCTGAAATGTTCTCCCTGGCTTTCCAGCCAGACTGGAATGAGGTAATGGCTGATTCTGAGGTTGGAGTGCTACTTAAAGTGATTATCATTCTATGAGTCTGCTGTATGGACTGCTTCCAATATTGGAGCCTTCACTCTTTTTTAATTCTGTCTACTCTTGTTTTCAAACACCTAGTCCTATTTTTTAAAATATTTATTTATTTATTTGAAAGAGTTACACAGAGAGAGAAGGAGAGGCAGAGAGAGGTCTTCCATCTGCTGGTTCACTCCCCAATTGGCCTCAATGGCCAGAGGTGCACTGATCCAAAGCCAGAAGCCAGAAGTTTCTTCCGGTTCTCCCACACCAGTGCAGGGGCCCAAGGACTTGGGCCATCCTCCACTGCTTTCCCAGGCCATAGCAGAGAGCTGGATTGGAAGAGGGGCAGCCGGGACTAGAACTGGCACCCACATGGGATGTTGGCACTGCAGGCAGAGGATTAACCCACTGTGCCACAGCACTGGCCCCAAACACCTAGTCCTATTAATATGATTACTTTAACTCTGGATCATATCTATATGGTCACTTTACCACTTGTTCCTATCCATTTGATCTTTGCAATACTTAAGCTGCTATTTTTATCAGCCAGCTTAAGGGATTTTGGGGTCTTATGGCTAGTTGTTAGGTTGTACCCCTAGAAGTATATCCATGTGAATGTATATAGGACTACACTGCTTTGTGGTTGTTTACTTCACATATTTCACAATTACAACTTTATGATCTTGGTGATTCTTCTCACTGTGCCTGCCCTGCCACCCTCACTCCCAACTCCCTTCCTCTTTCCTTTCTATTTTTCTTATTCTTTACTAACACTTATTTTCAATTAATTTTATATACATATAATTAACTCTATGTTAAGTGTAGCATTCAATGAATTGTATGAAAGAGAAAAAGATAAGGAAAATATTATAAAGGAAAACAAACAAAGCTACAGAATAAGAAGCTGTTCCTCAACAGTCAATATAAGGGCTGTTCATAATCATCACTTCTCCAAGTGTCAATTTCGTTCTTACATGTTGTCTTTTAAGTGCTCTATTAGTTATCACATGTCAGAGAGAACATACAGAATTTGTCCCTTTGGGATTGGCTTATTTCCCTAAGTATGATGTTTTCCAGATTCATTCATTTTGTTACAAATGACTGGACTTTGTATTTGTTTCTGTTTTGTTTTGTTTTGTTTTATACTGCTGTGTAGTATTCCATGGTATCCCATAATTTCTTTATCCAGTCTTCAGTTGATGGGCATTTGGGTTGATTCCATGTTTTTGCTATTGTGATTGAGCTGTGATAAACATGGAGTTGCAGCTCTTTCATATGCTGATTTCATTTCCATTGGGTAGATTGCCAGGAGTGGTTTGGCTGGGTCATTTGGAAGGTCTATATTCAGACCTCTGAGGTATTTCTACATTGTCTCCCATAATGGCTTTATCAGTTTATATTCCCACCAAGAGTGGATTCGGATGTCTTTTCCCCCACATCCTTGCCAGCATTTGTTGTTTGCTGATTTCTGTATGAAAGCCATTCTAACTGGGTGAGGTGAAATCTCATTGTGGTTTTGATCTGCATTTCTCTGATGACTAGTGATCCTGAGCATTTTTTCATGTGTCTGTTGGTCATTTGGATTTCCCTATTTGAAAAAATGTCTGTTTAAGTTCATTGCCCATTTCTTACTTGGGTTGTTTGTTTTGTTGTTGTTGAGTTTATTGATCCCTTTGTATATTCTAGTTATTAAACCTTTATCAGTTGTATAGTTTGTGAATATCTTCTCAAATTCTGTCTATTGTCTCTTCATTTTTGCTGATTGTTTCTTTTGTAGTACAGAAGCTTTTCAGTTTGATGTAATCCCATTTGTCAGTTTTGGCTTTGATTGCCTGTGCCTCTGGGGTCTTTTCCAAGAACTCTTTGTCTATACCAACATCTTATAGGGTTTCCCCAATGTTTCTGATAATTTGATGGTGTTGGGTCATAGATTTAGAATGTCCCTTTCTTTCTCCAAATTGGGGAAGTTTTCCGTTATTATTTCATTAAGCAGGCCTTTTAATCATTTCTCTCTTTCCACACCTTCCAGAACTCCTAGCACCTGTATGTTGGGTCATTTCATAGTATCTTGTAGACCTCCAACAGTGTTTTTTAATTTTATTTTTTTTGGTCTGACTGTAAAATTTCCAGAAATTTGTCTTCTAGTTTTGATATTTTTTCTTCTGTCTCACTTACTGTGTTGCTAAGATTTTCCACTGCTTTTTTTTTTAATTTGATCTATAGCATTCTTCATTTCTAGTATTTCATTCTGATTTCTCTTTAGTATCTCAATTTCATGAGAAAAAATTTCATTTAGTTCATGAATTTACTTTTGGTTGCTTCTAAGTAGTCTGATAATTAATTTTCTGAATTCTGTTTCTAGCATATATTTAATCTTCATCTTTACTTTCTACTACTGAAGTGTTGTAGGGTTCCTTTGGAGGGCTCATAATGTCTTCCTTATTCTTGTTTAAGTTTTTCTCCTTTGGTTTTCAGCATTGGCTAGTGGGATGTCTGTACTTTCAGTGAGTACCAGGAGACGTGTGGTGTGGTAGGTGTGGCCTGTTTGCTGTGTTGAATATTCCAGGGTGGAGCAAGTATTCAAAGTAGGGGCCCTGTGGGGCTTTGTAGCTCTCCTAAGGATGTCTGTAGAGGAAGGTGTTCACCTCTGTTGGTGTGACCAGCCCTTCTTACAGATACAGGAGCCCCTGGTGTTAGTCGCCGGTGTTTTCACCGCTAGTTGGGACTGCTTAATGAGATGCACCTTTGTTCTATGACGATTTTCCTGTGAGCACAGTTCCCTGTGTTGTGAGCTGCTATAGGTCGGTGGGTGGCAGCTATGTGTGCAGAGCCCCTGCCTACTGGGCTTGCTTCTCAATGGTGGTGGGTGGGCACAAACTTTTGATAAGCGTGGCTTCCCCTTGCCACACTGCTTGGTGGTGGGGGAAGATATTCTCCTGAATTATTGTGTTCCTCACTGTTTAGGTGGAAGGTGAAGTGACCCTCACTACTGCTGGGTGCGGACACATGAGGCAGGGGCAGCAACCACCTGCTTGGTCCAAAATTAGAAGAAAAAAAAAAAAACAGAGGCGCATAATGGCTTCTTCCCTCGGTTTCTGGTCCCTCCAGGGTTGGGGGAGAGGGAGGAAAGTGTACCACCTCCCTATCTGTTCACTTATTCTTTCCCCGCATATAACTTCCAAAGCAGGTCACCAAGCACTCTCTCCCACTGCTATCTGCAGCTCAGTGAATCCGTGAATTCTCCCCCTCACCTGCTGCACTGGGGCCAGCGCTCTCCTCTCTGGGTTGGAGCCTCCGCTCCCTCCCCACCCTGCTTTTCTTTTTCTTATTTGTTCTTTCAGCAGTGGGGGACATGGACCATCTCTGCTGCACTCGCTGTGTTTTCCACTGTGAATTCCCAATGGCTTAATCTCAGGCATGTAGTCTCAACCCTTTTTAAACATTAATTTTGCCCAATGTGATTCAGACCATCATGTTGCTATTCCGCCATCTTGGAAACCCCTTGAAAACATTTATTTGTGGGTAGGGGAAGAGAAAGAAAATGAGCTCCAATCCACTGGTTTATTACCCCAAATGTTTGTAACAGTCAGGACTGGGCCAGAATTCAGGAGCCAAGAATTCCAGGTCTCCCATGTAGGAGGCAGGAACCAAACCACTTGAGCCATTACCTGTTGCATCCAGGAAGCTGGAATGGAGGGTGGAGCTGCACTTTAACCCAGGCAAAAAAATCTGGTATCAAATATGGGCGTCCCAACTGGCAGCTTAACCACCAAGCCAAATCTTCAGCCCATAGCCCTATTTTCAGTTAAAAATCCTTACTTTAATATGGGATCTCTGTCTCTAATTGTGCTCAGAGTTCTAATCAAAATGGAAAAAAGTGTGCTTAATTTTGTGAAGGATATTTAAAGCAGATTCCCACATTCATTTGCTGTTAACAACAAAATTATATATGTATTTGTTTATATATTGATGTATAATTATAAATATAATTCTGAGAAAAGCTTTTGGTGCCAGACTGAATCCAACTGTGAAATAAAGATCCCTTATTAATGAACTAACCAAAAGCAGGTAGCTAATCAATTTGCCAACAAGTTATTTGTTCTTGGAAATTAACCTGAGATTTGATCTGCAGTTTTGACACAGGCGTGGTAAGATGAAGTGTGAGTTTTGCTTTTTCCCAGGGATCTCTGCTGCTCCACTCCTCCTCCCAAGAGGTGGCCTAATTTATACACAGGTCCAGCTCCTCTCACTCATTGAAATTTAGTAGCTGAGGCCCGCCTCCAGCCCATAAAACCAACCTGTCACTGTGGAATAGCTCATACAGGGCTAGGGGTGGGGAAAAAAATCAGTGAAGAAGAAGCCAGTTGAGAAATGCAACTGGGTGCAACTTGGACCACCATTTGCAAAGTAGAGAACACATCTTCCCTTCCAAGGTCCGTACTTGATGGGAAATCAGGATGTCAGGTGCTTGGTCATTTAACTCCTTCCAGCTCTGTGGAGCTGGAAGCTTCGCTCACAGTTAGCATGCCCATTGCCTGCTGACCTTTTATGGGTTGCAACCCGCGTGGCTGACTAACTGATTTGTTCCAGCTGCGGCTGTATTTTCTACCTTCCTTGTTACTTAATTGATCTTGCCTGTGCCTGGTCCTGCAAAGAAGCCCTCCTGGACCTTGCAACATACGCTATATATCCTGTGTGTACTCCTGTGTCCTGACAAGGAACATAAAATCAGTGATGGCAGGAGACAAGGGGAGGGGAAAGTCAGAGGGAACATTGAGAATGCAAATAGCCTGCCTTGCTTTGCTCAGTCCCTCATCCACACTGCTGATCACAGCTCCCTGAACCAGTGGGCTTCTCTCTACAGGCATAACATGTCTCCAGATTCAGGTTTGCTCTGCAAACTTGAAATGCAACCATCCCCTGCAAATAAATACAAAAGAAAAACAGAATCACAAATGGTTTCCTCTGACCATTCTTTGTCCTTTTAGCCATGTGTGTTCATCTCCTAAGTCCTGGGCTAATGGTAGCATTCAGGAAAGCAAGTGAACTAGACAGAGTCTCTACTCTGCTGTAACTCAAAGTATTATGGGACAGAGACACTAAGACATATAGCTAGGATATCATGGGACATTTGTTACCTTAGATTAGCTGTTCTTTTCTTTCTTAAAAATATTTATATACTTATTAGAAAGGCAGAGTGACAAAGAGAAGGAGACACCACACACACGTGCGCGCGCACACGCACACGCACACACACACACAAACACACACAGACAGAGAGAGAGAGAGAGAATCTTCCATCTCCTGGTTCATTCCCCAAATGACTACAACAACCAAGGCGGGACCAGACTGAAGCCAGGAACCAGGAGCCAGGAACTCTATCCTGGTCTCTCACATGGGTGGTAGGGGCCCAAGTACTTGGGTCATCATCTGCTGCCTTTCTAGGTACATTAGCAGGAAGCTGCATTGGAACTAGAGCAGCTGGGACTCAAACTGGTGTTCTGATATGGGATGCCACTGTCGCAAGCAGCAGCTTAAGCGAATGTACAATAGCAGTCCCAAGTGGCAATTCATAACACACGATGAAACCTCCACGTAATTCTATGACTCTTCCAGAGAGTTTGTGAGGTCCAAACTCTTCATAATAAAACAAACATGTTGTCTGCTTCTTTGTCCTGTTTCTCTTGAGTGTACAGAGAAGTTTTCCAGAAAGGACATGATATGTAAAGTCACAACCGACTGAGGCAAAAACTGACAGGACAAGCCAGCTGTCTTCTATTAAGCCACATTTGAAAGAGAGTTGAACAATGTAAAACAATGCCCCACTCCACACCATTCTTTTGTCTTGGAAAAATATAGTTATTTTTCATAAAGATACATTATTTTTGTCATTGCATAATTGTTCTACTGGTTTCTTAAATGAATCAATAAATATATAGAATTCTCAGAGCTGATTTCTAATATAGGATGTATTGATAGACACAGCACATATAAACAAAAGTTCAGTCAAGAATTTTCAGAAATAGTATTGAGATTCCAAGTATCCTTTGCTCATTTTCTTATAATATAATTATAGTGTATTGCCAAAACCAGAAAGCTAACCTTGGTTCAGTATTACAAACCAAAAATATTAATCTTGTTTCACCATTTTTATATGTACTCTTGTGTGTGTGCAAGTATTAGAGGAGGGATTCAATGTATTTTTTAAAAATTTAAAAGATTATTTGAAAGGCAGGGTGACAGAGAGAGGGGGAGAAACAGAAATAGGGGTACCGGTGGGGGGGGGGGTAGAAAAAGAGACAGAGAGAGAGATCTTCCATATACTGGTTCACTCCTCAAATGGCCACAATAGCCAGATCATGGTCAGGCCAGGAACTCCACTCTGGTTTCCCATAAAGTGACAGGAACTCAAGTACCTGAGGCAACATCCAATGCTTCCCAGGCACATTATCAGGGAGCTAAATTGGAAATCAAATAGCCAGCACTTGAACTGGCATTCCAGTATGGGATGGAGGCAGCCCAAGCGGCAGCTTAACCTGCTGTACCACAATGTCTAACTTTAGTGAAATTTTATCCCATCTATAGATTCATGTAACTATTGCTTAGACCAACATAGAAAACTCTACCATCACTATAAGGTAACTTGCCATTTTACCTTTCCTCCCAATCCTAATTTCCTGGCAATCCCTGATCTCTTCTCTATCAATATAATTTTGCTACTTTAAGAATATGCAAGAGACTGATGCTGTGGCATAGTAGGCTAGGCTTCCACCTGTGGCTTCAGCATCCCATGTGGGCACTGGTTCGTTTCCCGGCTGCTCCACTTCCGATCCAGCTCTCTGTTTATGGCCTGGGAAAGCAGTGTAAGGTGTCCCAAATGCTTGGGCCCTGCCGTGTGGGAGACCTGGAGGACACTCCTGGCTCCTGGCTTTGGATAGGCCCAGCTTCTGCCATTATAGCCATTAGCAGAGTGAGCCAGCAGATGGAAGACCTCTTTCTGTTTTTCCCTCTTTCTGTAACTCTACCTCTCATGAATGAATGAATGAATGAATAAATACATAAATCTTTTTTAAAAGGAATATTACACAAGTGGGTTCATATGGTATATTACCTTATGAGATAGCCCTCTCTGCTTTGCTTAATGCTTGTGAGAGCAGCCCAGTAATTGTGTATATCAATAGTTCTCTCCTTTCTTTTGTTAAATAGTAGTCCACTGAATGGATGTACCTCATTCATGCAGTCATTGGAGGACGTTCAATTGTTTTCAGTGTTTGTCCATTACAATTAAAGCTATTGTGAACATTTATGTACAGTTTTTGTGAGTACAGACCTTTTTTCTTTTTCTAGGCTTACTGTCCAGGAATGTGTTTGTAGGCTCCTTTGGATAATATGTTTCACTGTCTCAGAAACCACTTAGTGTCCCCCTATGTGGTTCCAGTATTATATTTAAGATGTATTTATTTTTATTTGCAAGTCAGAGTTACACAGAGAGAGGAGAGGCAGAGAGAGAGAGAGGGAGAAAGAGAGAGGTCTTCCATCTGATGGTTCACTCCCCAGTTGGCCGCAACTGCTGGAGCTGCGCCGATCTGAAGCCAGGAGCCAGGAGCTTCCTCTGGGCCCCCAATGCAGGTGCAGGGGCCCAAGGACTTGGGCCATCTTCTACTGCTTTCCCAGGCCATAGCAGAGAGCTGGATCGGAAGTGGAGCAGCCAGGTCTGGAACTGGCGCCCATATGGGATGCTGGTGCTTCAGGCCAAGGCGTTAACCCACTGTGCCACAGCACTGGCCCCTGGCTCCAGTATTTTGATTCCCATTTGCAATGTATCCAGGTGCTTCAGGTCCTTGCCCAGTGTTTATAATCCGTTTTGGGGCTTTTTGTTTTGTTTTGCTTCTTGTTATTCCAACAGCATCTCACTGTAACTTTCCCTAAGAGATACTGATGTTTAATATCTTTGTATGTACTTATCCATATAGCTTTGGTAAGGAGTCTTCTTGTATTCTTATTGGGTTGTTTGTTGTCTCACTATTGAGTCTTTCGGTAGATACATGATTTGCAACTATATTCTTCCAGTCTGTGGTTTTTAAAAACCTCTTCACAGAGTCTTTCACAAAGTAGAAGTTTTAAATTTTAATGAGGTCCAATTTGTTGATTTTTTTTCTTTTAAAGCTCATGCCTTTGGTGTGAAATCTAAGAATTCTTTGCCTAGCCCTAGGTCATGAAGATTTTCTCATAAATAATTTTTAGGTGTATGATGTGTCCTGAGACCAAAAATTTTTAAAGCAACTGGCTCAGATGCATGTGGACTGTCTTCAGAGTGCCGAAAATATCTTTGTATTGGAACTTGTTTGTGCAGAAGAGGAAGAAGGTGGTAGGGAGGAGAGAGAGACTTCATGAAGGTGGATGAATTCCCAGTGGGGTTCACAGGAGGAGGGGCCAAGTCTTAGGTCTTTCTCTGTGTTTCTTTCTTTCATTTTTCATATCTCTAGTCTAGGCAGTGAGTCTGGTCCACAGAGGGCTGGGACAAAGGCATCATGCAAACCTCTCTGAGTGTAAACAGAGCAAAGTAGAGTGGCTGTGAAAATGTATGATGTGCTTAGGAACAGTAGGCTTTCCAGTGTTCCATCGAGGTAGGTATGTGCTGGTGATGGGGGTGGAGGGGGGAGGGTGGGCAGGTGAGGAGGGGGTGGGGAATAGACTGAACAGGCCTTGTGTGACCCACCACCCAAGGGAGCTTCTAAACCCCTCAGGAAACACTTCTACATTCCAAACTGTAGCGTATGGCAATAAGTTAATTTCAACAAAACTTTGTCAGATAGCAAAGATTTCCCAACACTAGCCACAGATCCAAGATCCCATTTATTTCCTGGAAGTGAATACAGGAGTAGGAAGCAAGGTAAGAAACACCCTAACATGTCCTCCAGGCATTATCAAAACACAACTTCCTTCCTCGCCCTGAGGGGCAGAGACGCTAGCCTGTCAACAAACACTTTGTGAACCCACGGGAGCCTCCTCCCGGCCGCTGTGGCCACTGCCGTGCAAGCAGGCGTGAGACAGCACTCCTGGAGGCTCTCACTACCATCCCTCTGCTCTTTCCTCGCCTCTGACTTGGAGCCGCTGGGTGGGTGACCTTGGTTGTCACCCGACGAAAGCAGAGTGGATCTCTGGCTGTGCGGCGGAGCAGAGCTGTTCGCATTAGGAGCACCAGTCTGGGGACTTAAATAAACCTCAGTGAGCTCAAGTCACGCCATTGGGCATCTCTTTATAGCAGCAAACTCGGCTTTAACTAAAGCCCTCCTTGCTGAGCCTTCTCACTCTGTTTCTCCTCTCCGTATGCCCACCAAGCTGTCTGCCCCAGGCTTCAGCCTCTCTGGTTGCCTCTTCAGAGCCCCATTCTCTGATTCCAGCCAAAATCACCAGCCAGGTAGCTTCATAAACCACCAGGAAAATACTATGTTCTTGGAGTCTCACTGACCTTAAATACTCACATTTTCTTCCTAGGCTTCCCAATTGGGACCAACATTTGGGAGTGAGAGGAATGTCCACTCCCTAGAAGGCATTCAGGGCGCTGCATAATCTGACCCTGCCTCCCTCCCGTACACAGCCTTCCATCCCTGCCCTCAACCCCCAGTGCACTCTGTTCACACCTCCTTTTGCGTCTTCTCCTGTGTTGTGCTTCTCTTGCATGTGTTTCTTTGAGGCAGCTGGGCCCCTCGAGCCTACGGGCATTGTTCTGTGTGCATGCAGAATGCATTATCTCCCTCGGGACATCTATGAATTTCAGGCATTTTCAGAGTGAAAACAAAACTGAAACCTTATATGAAATCCACAAACAGAGCACTGTCCCCTAGCTGCCCCTTATCTCTCTTAGGGCTTTCTGGCTCCCCTGCTCTCCTCCTGCCACACTCACTTCTGTTCCCCCTGCTAGAATGTTTTTCCCAGATGCCTTTCTAGCGTGGGCCCCCCGCTGCACTAAGCTGTGCTGACCTGTAGCCTTCTTAGAGGGAATAGCAATATTGTAATTATCCTGTCTTAGCTCATTTTCTGCTGTTAGGACAGAATACCATGCACTGGGTAAGTTATAAACAATACAAGTTTATTTGGCTCATGTTTCTGGGACCTGGGAAGTCAGACATAGAGGGATCACATGTATTGAGGACCCTCTTGCTGCATCATGTCACAGCCAAAGCACCACATGGAGCAAAAGCACATAGAAGAGCAAGCGAGCGCAAAGGGGAAGACATCAAATACCACCCCTTGCCTAACTAACCCACTCCCATAATAACTGATATTCCTGCACTGTTCATGAAGGTGGGGTCCACCTGATGGAATCACCACTCAAAGGGCCCATCTCTCAAGGCTGCTTCATTGGCAGGTACATTAAAACATGACCGGATGGGTGTTTGGCCCAATGTATCCCATATCAAAGTCCCTGGGTTCAAGTCTTGGCTCCACTCCCCATTCCAGCTTCCTGCTAATGCAGACCCTGGGAGGCAGCAAGTAACAGCTCAAATACTTGGGTCCCTGCCACCCAAGTGGGAGACCATGATTGAGTTCTGAGCTCCTGGCTTCAGCCTGGCCCAGTCCCAGTTGTTTTGGGCATGTAGTGAGTTAATCAGTGAAAAGAAATCCACATGTAGTTTGGAAGTAACATTCAAAGCACAGCATCCCCTACTTTCTTCCTGAAGCCTGCCTCTCCACTCCCTCTCCTGCTTTCTTTCTCCTCACCATCTGACTTCACTTAGCTGTTCACTTGTTTCTTGCCTCTCTTCCCAGTACAGTGGCTGCTCTCAGAGGCAGGGCTTTGATTTCTTCTCTGATCATGGATGTATTTTCATGCAGGAAAATACAGGAGAGTGCTTGGCAGTTAGTACGGGTTGACTTGTGAGGAAGGAAGGAAGGGAAGAAGAGGAGAGAGAGAGGGAAGAAGACAGGACTTGAGATAAAAAATATCTGCTCTGGTAGCCCCAAGGGGAGTGGTAAGGTAAAGGCCTCTCTGCTCATCCCGACACCTCACAGCGGTCTTGGAAGATTCCACACACCAGGGGGAGACTTCCAAGTCCATTGTCTTCAAGGCCTTTCCACTGTATCTAAAAGTGAAGGTTTTGCGCCTCAGTTCCTCAGTTTTCTCGCCTTCAAGATGGGAATAATAATATCACCAATTTAATAAGAGTTTTATTTTTTGGGAATTAAATGAACAGGAGCAGGTACACAGCAAGTGTTCAACAGTGCTACTGATAATTAAATTTTGTTTTTAAACACTTTTTAAACCACCCACAAATAAGTCTGTTTGGATTTAAGGACGGGGAAAAATGTCAAAATATTTTGAGTTTCTTCATTTTATAGCGATACCCAGAGAAATTCAGTGATTTTTCCTAAGGTTACAGAATCAGTGAGGCGTTGAACCAGGCCTCTGATCCAGGATCCTGTGTCTCAGTATGCTGAGTTCCTTTTCAGCCATTTTTTCCCATGTATTTGAAAGAGAAACAGAGCAACAGAGAGAGAACAAGGCGGGGCTGGAGGGCAGGAGACAGACCTTCCATCTGCTGGTTCACTCCCCAAATGTCTATAACAGCCATTGCAGGGCCAGGCAAAACCCAGGAGCCCAGATCTTGATCAGAGTCCCCAACATCGGTGGCATGGGCTCAAGCTCTCAAGCTACCTGCTGCCTTCTCAGAGTGTATACAGTAGGAAACTGGAAGGAAACAGAGACAGGATTCACAGCGGACACTCAAACATGGAATGTGTGCATCCTAAGCAGACTCTTAACCACTCTGTCAAACACTTATCCCTCTGCTGTTTTCTTTAATATCCTTTTTCCGTAAACCAACCTGGTTCTTTAACATCTATCACTCATTACTCTCTTTAGATGCCGATAAATATCATCCTTTTATATTTACCTAAAATACTTCTTGTCAATAACAACACTTAGCCTATCTGCTGCTGGAACTACTGATTAGAAGACCACTCATCCCAGGAAACACAGCTCTTCCCTCACCCTCTTTACCCAAAGCATGGGATGTGGCATCCCTCCTCTCTTTGAGCTGAATGCTTATAGAGGAAGTGTATAAACATGTAGGCATTGTAGCCACAGTATCTTATTTTTTAATTGAATTAAAAAAACAAGAAATGTTAAGTTTATTCCAAGGTCTTTAAACTATTTGTAGCTATTGTGAATTGGACTGAACTTATAAGTTCTTTCTCAGCCATGACGTTATCTGTGTATATAAATGCTATTAATTTTTGTGTGTTGAGTTTATATCCTGCAACTTCACTAAACTGTCTTATGAATTCTAATGGTGTCTTAGTGGAGTCTTTTGGTTCCACTAAATATAGAATCACGTCATCTGCAAACAGGGATAATTTGACTTCCTCTTTTTCAAGTTGTATCCATTTGATTTCTTTTTCTTGCCTAATAGCTCTGGCTAAAACTTTCAGAACTATACTGAATAGCAGTGGTAAAAATAGGTATCCTTGTATGTTTCTGGACCTTAGTGGAAATGCTTCCAAATTCAGTATGATGCTGGCTGTGGGTTTGTCATATATTGCCTTTATTGTGTTGAGGAATGTTCCTTCTAAGCCAATTTGCTTAAGATGTGTGTATGTATGTATGTATTATATATATATATATATGTTCATATATATATATAAAGTGAAAGGATGTTGTATTTAATCAAATGATTTTTCTGCATCTATTAAGATAATCATACAGTTTTTATTCTTCAATGTGTTAATTTGATATGTCACATCTATTGATTTTCATATGTTGAACCATCCCTGCATACCAGGGATAAATCCCACTTGGTCCAGGTGAATAATCTTTCTGATGAGCTGTTGGATTTGATCGGCTTGTATTTTGTTGAGGGTTTTTGCATCTATGTTCATCAGGTATATTGGTCTATAGTTCTCTTTCTTTGTTCTATCTTTTTCTGGTTTTGGAATCAAGGTGATGCTGGCCTTGTAGAATGAGTTTGGGTGGATCCCCTCTCTGTCAATTGTTTGAATATTTCAAGAAGAATTGGGTTTAGTTCTTCTTGAAAAGTCTAGTACAATTCAGCAGAGAAGCCATCCAGTCCTAGGCTTTTCTTTATTGGCAGGTTTTTTTTTTTTTTTTTTTAACTATTCAGTTACCATCTTGGTTGTTGGTCTGTTTAGGTTTTCTGTCTGCATGACTCAACTTTGGTAGATCATATGTGTCCAGAAATCTATCCATTTCATCTAGATTTTACAGTCTGTTGGTATGTAGCTGTTTGTAGTAATTCCTTATGATTATCTTTATTTCTATGGTATTGTTACATCTCCTTTTTCATCTCTGATTTTATTGATTTGGGTCTTCTCTCTCACTCTCTTTTTTTGGATTGGTTGGGCAAATGGTGTATCAATTTTGTTTATTTTTCTTTTTTTGATATATTTTTTATTTAGTAAATATAAATTCCCAAAGTACAGTTTATGGATTACAATGGCTCCCCCCCCATAATTTCCCTCCCACTCACACCCCTCCCATCTCCCACTCCCTCTCCCATTCCATTCACAGCAAGATTCATTTTCAATTATCTTTATATACAGAAGATCGATTTAGTATATATTAAGTAAAGATTTCATCAGTTTGCACCCACACAGAAACACAAAGTGTAAAATACTGTTTCAGTACTAGTTATAGCATTACTTCACATTGGACAACACGTTAAGGACAGATCCCACATGAGAAGTAAGTACACAGTGACTCCTGTTGTTGACTTAACAATTTGACACTCTTGTTTATGGCGTCAGTAATCTCCCTAGGCTCTAGTCATGAGTTTCCAAGGCTATGGAAGCCTTTTGAGTTTGCCAAGGCTATGGAAGCCTTTTGAGTTCGCCGACTTCGATCGTATTCCAACAGGGTCATAGTCAAAGTAGAAGTTCTCTCCTCCCTTCAGAGAAAGGTACCTCCTTCTTTGTTGGCCCCGTTCTTTCCACTGGGATCTCACTCGCAGAGATCTTTCATTTAGGTCTTCTTTTTTTTTCCAGAGTGTCTTGGCTTGTTTATTTTTTCAAAAACCAGCTCTTCACTTCACTGATCTTTTATATATATTTTTTGGTTTCAATTTCATTCATTTCTTTCTAATATTAATAATTTCTTTCTTCCTACCAAAGAGGTGAAAGATATCTACAATGATAATTACAAAACATTAAGGAAAGAAAATAAGACACAAAAACATGAAAAAATATTTCATGTTCATGGATTTGAAGAATTAATAACATCAAAATGTCCATACAACTGAAAATAAGTTACAGATTCAATGTATCCCAATCAAAATACAAACAACATTCTTCTCGGACCTAGAAAAAAAGGATGCTAAAATTCATATTGAAACACAAGAGACCATGAATAGCTAAAGAAATATTCATCAAAAACAAAGCCAGAGGCATCACAATACTAAATTTCAAGATATACTACAGGGCAGTTATAACTAAAACAACTTGGTACTGACACAAAAATAGACATGTAGACTAATGGAACAGAATAGAAACACCAAAAATCAATCCAGACATCTACAACCAAGTAATCCGTGACAAAGGAGCTAACATCAGGAGCAAGGAGAGTCTTTTCAATAAATGGTGATAGGAAAATTGGGTCTCTTTGCATAGAAGTATGAAACAAGACCCCCAGCTTACACCTTATACAAAAAAAAAAATGACTCAAAATGGATCAAGAATCTAAATCTATGACGTGATACCATCAAATTACTAGAGAAGAACACTGGGGACACTCTGCAAGACATTGACATAGGCAAAGACTTCTGGGAAAAGACCCCAGAAGCACAGGCAATCAAAACCAAAATTGACAAATGGGATTTTATCAAGCTGAGAAGCATCCTCACTGCAAAGGCAACACTCAGCAAATTGAAGAGGCAACCAATAGAATGTGAGGAAATATTTGCAAACCATAAAACTGATAAAAGATTAATATATAGAATCTATAAAGAGCTCAAGAAACTAAACAACAATAAAACTAACAATCTAGTTAAGAAATGGGCAAAGGACTTGAACAGGCATTTTTCAAAAGAGGGAAGTCAGATGGCCAACAGACACATGAAAAAATGCTCAGGTTCATGAGCCATCAATGAAATGCAAATCAAAACCACAATGAGGTTTTTACCTCACCCCAGCTAGAATGGCTACCATCCAGAAATCAACAATAAATTCTGGCAAAGATGTGGGGGAAAAGCTACCCTAATCCACTGTTGGTGGGAATGCAAACTAGTACATTGTGGAAGACAGTATGGTGATTCCTCAAACATCTGAAAATAGATCTACCATATGACCCAGCCATCCCACTCCTGGGAATTTACCCAAAGAAAATAAAATCAGCATATTAAGCTGTTATCTGTACCCCTATGTTTATTGTAGGACATTTCACAATAGCTAAGTTATGGAATCAACCTAGATGTCCTTCAACTGATGAATTGATGACTGGATAAAAGAAATATATGTATATTTATGTGTGTATGTGTGTGTGTGTGTGTGTGGCTGAGTAGTATTCCATATAGTATATATACTATATATATTCCATATAGTATATACTATAATATATATTCCATATATACAAATTATATGGAAAACTACTCAGCTGTAAAAATGAATGAAATCTTGTCTTTTGCAATAAAACAGATGCAACTGGAAACCATTATACTTACTGAAATAAGCAAGTCCCCAAAAGACATACATTATATGTTTTCTCTAGTCTGTGGTAACTAATGGAGTTCAAAAAATATGTAATGTATATGAGCAACAGTGACATTTTGAGATTTGATAATTATTACAGCTCTTGTCTCTACTATTGAAGAACAGTGCTTTTTTTCTTCTTACTATTTGTTGAATTCTTTACTTAGTGGAGAACTAATCATGATTATAAAATAAACTGAAAGTATGTTATTGTAAAAATTACAATAAAGGATAAGAAAGGAAGGAGGATGTAGAGCAGGATTCTGGGCAGGAGGGAGGGTAGGGTGGGAAGTATCACTATGCTCCTAAATCTGCATATAAGAAATACATGAAATTTGTTCACTTTATGTAAATTAAAAAAAGAAATGTAAAAGCATATACCACTACTCCCCTGAGATATAATTATATTCAATCCTTCATCTGTTTAGCGAACATGTATTTTGTACATGTTCATGTGATATGATGTGAAGATAAAAGATGATCATTGTGCCTACTGTCAAGAAGTACCTATCTAGAGAATTGTTAAGAAACAAAAATACAGCAAACAGTGATGGGGCAGGTATTCTGCCTAGCAGTTATGATGCTGGTTAAGACACCTTTGTCCCATTTCAGAGTGCCTGGGTTAGATTTCCTGCTCTGGCTCCTGACTCCAGCTTCCTGCTGATGCGAATGCTGAAAGGTAGCAGTGATGGCTCAGATGGTTCAGTCCCTGCCACTCACGTGATAGACCTGGACTGAGACAGACCTGGCTCCTTGCATTGGCCTTGCCCAGGCCCGGGTACTGTGGCATTTGGGGAGTGATGTAAGCATATGTAAGTATATGGGAGCTTTGTCTGCCTGTCTTTCTGTCTCGTGGCCTCTCAAAATAAATAAATAAATAGAAGAGAAACTAACCGTGACATAATGCTTGCTTTCATCAATGACAATAATACTTCCTGTGTCATTTGAGTGCTATGGTCACAAGACCACATACATTTTCATCCCTCCTTTGTATGAATGATGCATGTGTCATAATTTCTGTTTTTGTGAATATGGTCCTGGGAAGTAGACATAAAAACAGAATACTCCGGCATTATAGAAGAAGAAGCACCTAGTATTATGGAGGGGAAGATAGAGAAGGTTCCTCAAAAAGGGTGATATTCACTGCAGGGTTGAAGGAGGAGCTGCAGTTCATAGAGGAGTGAAGAGTATCTCAGGTCACAGTAGCAGCATGCTCAGAGATACCAAACCAAGAAATAGCCACATAAACCATGCGATCATCCTGATCTAATAGTGATTTATGCTATTGCCTAAAGGCCAAGAATGGCTGACCAGTGACTAGATAAATGCCACAGGGGAGAAGACTGAGAGTTAGGGAGGAGAGGGGATTGCTTCAGAGAAACTTCATGGGACAAGTCAGGTTTGATGCAAAGAAAGAAACAGCTTCAGAGATGAAAGATGTGGGGAGCTTTTCTTTCTATCCGATAGGACAGAATTCTCTAAACTGGAGTATTGAGGAAGTCTTCTCGTGCTGCTTCTACTTCTCAGACAGATGGTTACAGCTAGACACATGCACCTTCATCCGTCTTCTGCAGGTCCTTAAGAGAGACCTGAGTATCTCATATGCCTCAGTACCCCGAGAAGATGCCTCAGCTCAATGAGTCCTGTGAATCTCAAAGAGGACTCAAAAAGCAACCCCTTCCATTGAATTCAGCAGGTGCCAAATCAGGCCAGGCACCATGGCTGTCTCCGTCTCTGTTGTCCCAAGACAAGCCAGGAAACAGAAGACTGAAGTACAAATGTGGTATGGCTGGAAAAATCTGTATTTCATATAAGCACATGGGTAAATACCACCTTTCTTTTTGGCATCAAAAATGAAAAGAATAAATAATACAAATGTCTCTTTGGGTAAAATTTATTTTAAAGCATATTTGTAAACACCAAATTGTCAGTGATTGAGGCTCCTGAGACAGCTGCACCATAAGCACCTTGAAAATACTTCTTGGAGCAGATATTGACAGCTTTAAGTTCCCTTGCAAAAGTATTTCATGGGAAGATTGTTTTTACCAAAGGCAGGTTGGAGAATGGGTAAAGGAAAGAAATGGATAAATTTTATTTTTTTTTCTAATTAAGATTCCTTTAAAGAGAGACCAGAGCTGAAATCTGTCATTGCACAGCCAGTGAATTCGGCACCTGGCTCATACCCTTGATTTTTATGGCTGGAAAATGGGACACTGCCCCATAGATTCTTAGGCAGAATATGATGTGTTTTTTTATTCATTGGAGCCTTCTAATTGGCTTATTTTCCTGTCTTTGCTGGTGTGTCTGAGAGGTACTCTTTCAGGCAAAGCTCCAGTGTGTTTCATTTCGCTCTATCAGGTTTATAGGAAGCCCCTCAGGTATGCCAGTTGCTGCAGGTAGACAAGAAAGTGCAGATACAGAGGAGTTCTCCTTTCTGCCCAGAGATGCTGCAATCACAGTGCAAAGTGGGAGTGACTGATGTTGTGGGAACGAGAGAAAGGACACCTACCCAACCTGGGCATCCCAGTGACAATGACCTGGCGGAATGAGCTGAAGCAAAAGGAACTAGACAAATCACAGGGGCCTGCCAGGGGTCCGTGTCAGGATACACGTGTTCCGACAGGGACAGCACAAGCTAGCACAATGTCTCCAGCAGCCACAGGTGGTTTCCAAAATCTGGAGCCACGAGCATGCTGGTGAGCACAGAGAGAGCATCATGAGATAATCAGAGTATTATCAGTGTACGCAGGGCCTTAGCATCCAATGATCAGCACAGCACCGTACCCAGCAGGGTCTGGGAAAGAACAGATGGACAGGGGCACTCACAGAGCAGCGGCAGGGATGTCAAGGGCTCAAAGCAGAAGCAAACACTCTTGGGCCTGAGGAGTAGGGGAGGAAAACAGCAGGGGTCACCCACCACGAGCTGCTGTTCAGAAGAGACCCAGCCGTGGTGGAGCCCTGATGCCATAGCAGGGAGAAACCAGGAAGCCACGCCTGCAACCCTCGCTTCCTGCCCTTGATCTCCACCGTTGACTGAAATCTTCCCCCTCTTGACCAAGGCCAATGGGAAACCAGAGGCAAAGTAGCCCGGCAGAATTGAGTGTGAGTGGGTCAGAGAGTTGGTGACAGGGTGTGGGATACAAAACTGCTTCGTTTACAGGTTCTGCATCCACAATACATCCAGTTAATGTTGACCTCAGACAGACAAAAGGAATCTTGGTTTGAAATTTTAGATGTCATAAACACCAGGTGAGACATGGTTTTCAGGTAAGTGTTACAAACATAGATAAATTCCATTATTGCAAGTTTCATATAACAACTGTATAGTTTTCCTATATTTTGTTAAAAGACTATGCATTGCTGAAAACCATTTTCTTGGTGTTTTGACCCTAGATCTATTCTTCTAATAAAGTCCCTGGATGTTTATTGAATCCAGTGACTGGTTTATGGGAATTTGCCGGAGATTTCTATAGTGATTTATATGTTTAGGCGAAGGAATTTAAAAGGTTAATCTTGGTGGGAGAACAGAAATTGAGGAAGGGAACTGAACATTTATTGTGTACCTAGAGTCTCACTTAATCCTCACAACCTACCCTTTATTTAAATTTTTTTAAAAAAAATCTATTTTTATTTGAAAGTCAAACAGACAGAGACAGACACAAAGAGAGATCTTCCACCCGCTGGTTCACTCCCCAAATGCCTGCAACAACTGAGACTGGGCCAGACCAAACCCTGGAAATGCAATCCAGATCTCCCATGTGAGTGGCAGGGACCCAGGTACTTGAAAAATCACCTGTACCTCCCGGGGTGCACATTAGCAGAAAGCTGGATCAGAGGTGGGACCAGAACCCAGCCAGTTCAATATGGAATGGGAGCATCTCAGGTAGTGTCTTCACTGCTGTACCAAACACCACCCCCTTCATTCTTTGTTCACACACTGGATATTGTGCCATTGAAGCTCATTAGATAACCAGAGAAACCAGAATTGAGACTTGGGTCTTTCTAATGCCAAAGCCCACATGCTTTTCACAAAACCACAGTGTCTTATGTTGACCTGTGGCCTTACAAGACAAAGACTCCTCTTGAAAAATGGGCAAAAACAACTTCCTCTTTGCTACTGGTCCATAAACACGTGTTACAGGCAACATATCATCCATCTCCAATCCCTGATGCTTCCTTAGAACATAAATTTTATAATGATAAACAGTACAACCTCATTTTTCAATAATTGATAAGTGCATCAGCACTGAAAAAATATCTTTATAGAGGGGCAACCTGTGTGAGGAACTCCGACGACAAGAAAACAAATGCCAGCTTTGATAGGTTCTTAGGTAAAAGTCAGCTTTATTTTAAAGAGTTGTTTCTCAGATATTGTGGCCATAAAACATGATCTAAAAAGAACACACAAAGGAGGTACATACGTTATGTTTTCCCTTTTCTGGCTCAATGGCTGTTTGAGTGTCAGACATTCAAATATGTATCTTCCCTGGATTCATGTTTTGCTGTGGGGTATAGTTCTTTCTCACGTGCTTCACGTAAGAAATCAATATGACTATTATGGAAGACAGAAATAATCCTCACCTTTGATGACTGGCTCATGCTAAGGGAACCCAGTTTTAAGTAGCTAGCTTCATGCTAAACACATCAGATGGTGAACCCAGATGTTTAACAGGCTTTGCCTGTTTATTTATTCATTAAAATTAGTACTGTAAAGCCATCTGAGTTTTCAGGTTTTCCATGAAGTATTACCTGTTATACAAACTTCTGCTGAGTTCTATTTAAAGTTGCAAATTAAAAGAATGGACTCTAGGGTAGTTGTTTAGTATAGAAGTTAAGATACAAGTTGGGATGCTCACATCCCATATCAGAGTACTTAGGTTCAGCCCCAACTCTACTTCCAATTCCAGCTTCCTGCTAATGAATACCCTGTGAGGCAGCTGAGGACTGCTCATGTAATCGGGTCCCTTCTGTCCACATGGGAGATCCATATTGGGTTTTCAATTTCTTGTTTCTACCCTAGCCAGGGGAGGGGAGGGGAGGGGTGGGGAGAAGAGAGGTAAGGAGAGGAGAGGGGAGGGGAGGGGAGGGGAGGGGAGAGATCGAAGGGATTGGATGACATGCCCAAGATCTCATAACTAGTTTAAAACTACAAAGGGAGGGCAGCATTATGGTGTAGCAGGTCAAGTTGCTGTGTGTGATGCAGGCATCACATGTCAGAGCAGTGGTTCTAGTCCTGGCTGCTCTGCTTCCAATCTAACTCCCTGATGATGCTCCTGGGAAGGTAGTGGATGATGATCCAAGTACTTTGGTCCCTGCCACTCATGTGGGAGAATTGGACAAAGCTCCTGGCTCCTACCTTTGGCTTGGCCCAGCCCTGGCCATTATAGCCATTTGGGGAATGTATCAGTGGAGAGAAGATTCTCTTGCTCTTTCTATCTCCCCCTCCCACCCTTCCTCCTTCTCTTTATCTGTAACTCTGCTTTCAAATAAATAAAACACAGCTTTTTTTTAAAATTACTTCAAGTCAAGGATTCAGTCCAACATTTTATACACATCAGGGGGCACCTACCAAATGTGAGTCCTTGCCATTACTGTTTTTAAGCCATCTCTAACAGTGTTGAGTGTCTTCCTTCTAGTTATTCTTCTTTCAACTTTCGTTATGCCCATGCATTTCTTCCCCTGGCTGGCACACTCATTCAGTCATCAAACACTCACTTCACAGTACATTCCTTCAAACTCATCTGGAATTCTCAGATCAAACTCCAGTGACCCCGAACCACTGCAGTCCTCACCAGACCTGTGTCTCTCAGTATCACCTTGTCTTTGTGACATACATCAAAATACAGTTTTGATACCCTCTGAGTCAGATAAACAGAACAAGTGTTTTGATGGAATTGAGCAGACACTCATGGTGCATATTGGCACAAACAAGACCAACGGGGGGAACATATAGCCTTTCGGATGAGTGCTCCATCAAGTCTGTGAGCTGCTTCGAAGTTCCAGTGTGTCATCTGAGCTTTGCAGATGCTGGTCCTCCGAACATAATGCTTCCTCACAATCACTTTCTCCTGGGGTCCCACACTCAAGGTGCAGCAAGACCCAGCAACCTCCAGGGAGAGTTTTCTTTCCCTTTGTCCTTTATTTAGGAAAATAATAAAGATACACAAAAGTAGAACAAATACTAGTAAGGTTGCTTCCCATCAACCAACTTCAACACCGTCTTCTCATGTTCATGTGCAATGCTGTTTCCTCTCTGGACCTGGGGGTGGGGTGCCAACAGAGCGTAAGCCACTCACAATAGCATGAAGGGTAATAGGGAGTCCCTGACAAGTTTTAAGTTGGGAAATTGCATGATCAAACTTGCTTTTTTACCAAAAAGTTCAAGATGCCTTCAAAAAACTTCATGAAAAATGAGTATTATGGGAAAATTGTGCATGGACTTCAAGTGTGTGTGTGTGTGTGTGTGTGTGTGTGTGTGTATGTGTGCCATACCAAATTCATCTTTTAATTCCATTTTCCAACAACTGTTTGAAGTGTCTTTGTACTGGAGTAGGATACAGGTGAGAAACAGGCAAGACTAAATGCAGGGTCATCAGAAAAGAAGCTGTTGCTGGAGACTGGGTGGAAAATAAATTACACAGACAGTTGGGATGAGCTCTGGTCATGATATGTGATACAGGAGGCAAGGTGTGGGGAGAAAACGTTCCTACCCTGGGAATCTAAGAAGGCTTCTTACAGATTGGTAAGGTGTAAGCTTGTTCTTGAAGCAAAGTAAAGACAAGCATCTCTGAACTGTATTCTACTGAGAAGAGTTTACCCAGCAAAGAATGTTGTTTATGGTGCACTGATAATTAAACTTGACCCTCTATTCTCAATGCTCCACTGACCTTCAGTTGGAAGGACCTAGCATATGTGTGATTTTATTTTAATGAACAGAATTTCCACTTCACCCCCACTAGCAAACAAATCCCAGCAAGTTCGAATGGTTCTTGTAGAGCCATTACTGTGGGTGCTCACACTTTCGGCATAAAACCTCAAATGAATGTTTCCTGCTACCACTCTGCTTTCTCATTGAGGCTGTTCAAATGTCAGTGGTTTTAGCACTGAGCTTAACCTTTACACATTTTCACCAGAGTTACAGAAACACAGCCTGTGTTAGATTTCCCTTATGGTGGCGTGGGAATGTTTTATATACACAGTTACAAGCCAAGAATACTGGCAGCTCCATCAAACTGCCTTGGAGACATCATTCACGTTTGAGTGAATGCAATAAGGCAATGGTGCCCAATCACACCCAAATGCTAAGCACATATTGGTCATTCATTTCTTCAACTCATTCAAAAAATATTAACTGTAACCTACTATTGGACAAACATTCTTGAAAGCAATGAGAATACATGATTGATGAAAATGAAGTGCCTGTTTTCATGATGCTTATACTAGAGGTTTTCAAAAACTTCATGGAAAATTACATTCTCCTTGGGCCTCTATCCAATCTAGTACTTTCTAGTCTTCTCCACATGAGTAATTTTCTCATACAGCACTCATCACCACTTGATCTATTATTTTTGTGGTCTGTTCCTTCCATTGAATATTTGGATATTTCAAAAAGTGAGTGAAAAAATGGACTCAAAGATATATTTATTTCAATGTGAAAATGTTTTGAAATCCATGCACATTTTTTAAAATATGAGGAATATTCCAAAGTTCATAGAAAATATGCACTATGAAAAATCTATTCATGAATTTCAAAAGATTTGTACCAGAATAAGCCTACATTGTAATCCCATCTGACATGAACTTTTTGACAAACCCTCATATCTTCTGTGAACAATAAAGAAATGTTGAAAGATAACTGATCTAAATGTTAACAATATGTGGTTGATCTTCACTATCTGTAGATTTATGTTTGTGAATTTATCTACTTATGAAATTTATTTGTAACCCTAAAATCAATACTCATGGCACTTTCATGGTCGTTTGATTATGTCTGTATAGTATTGAAAAATTTGAGTCACGTGACATGCATGTCCCCAGCTCAGCTACACTGATGATCTACAGTCTTCTTTCAACTTTCAAACTGTAAAAAAATGTCCTTTTAATGGTCTATTAAGTGGCACAAATTTTGAATGTTTTTGGTTCTGTTAGTGATTCCTGTTTCAAAAGGCCCCCAAGCATAATGCTGAAGTGTTCCTAAACTCCAGAATGCGGTGGTGTGCCTTATGGGAAAATACGTGCACTACATATGCTGCCTTAAGTTGCTGTTGGCTAGGATCTATGTTAGAGAACCAACAAAACATCTGAAAAAGGTGTCTCTCAACAAAAACATACACACATAAAACAAAGCTAGCTATTGATCAACTGACATAAACACGGTAACCAGGGCCTTACAGGAAGGAATCTTCGTTTTCCCCAGGATCAGTAGGTCAGCAATCTCACACTCGGTGTTTGCAGTGACTTTATAGAACACAACTACAGTGAATAATGAAAATAAACCGTAGCTCTCCTTTATGTTCTTGCTATTACCACATACTGAAAGGCATCTTAATATTGTTGAGCCGGCGCCGCAGCTCACTAGGCTAATCCTCCGCCTTGCGGCGCCGGCACACCGGGTTCTAGTCCCAGTCGGGGCACCGAATTCTGTCCTGGTTGCCCCTCTTCCAGGCCAGCTCTCTGCTGTGGCCAGGGAGTGCAGTGGAGGATGGCCCAAGTCCTTGGGCCCTGCACCCCATGGGAGACCAGGAGAAGTACCTGGCTCCTGCCATCGGATCGGCGCGGTGCGCCGGCCGCAGCACGCTGGCCTCGGCGGCCATTGGAGGGTGAACCAATGGCAAAGGAAGACCTTTCTCTCTGTCTCTCTCTCTCACTGTCCACTCTGCCTGTCAAAAAAAATATTGTTGAAAAACCATGGCTTTGGGGTGAAGCACATCTAGATTTTAATCACAGACCTGCTTCTTACATTTGTGTCATCTGGCTCAAGATAATTAATCTCATCGGGTCTCAACTTTATGATTCACAAGGTGGTACTTTGGCAGGTACTTTGTAGGCTTGTGAATGAAAAGATAAGAGAGCACCAAATATTTGGTATATGGTAGGTACTAATTACATTTAAGGTATTCTGTAAATATTATCTAAATTTTTGTGTTCAGTATATCTTGGTAATAGGAATGCTCTAATGGAAGAAAACGGCTTGAACCTATTTTTAAACGATCCAGTTTTTAAACTGAAAAACACTTCAAGCTTATACTAAAAAGCCCACATGGTACAGAGAACATGTGAACATTAAGCTTCTGGCCTACCCCCCAAATCTCAGTTTCTCTTCCAACAGGCCACCAGTGTTAACCACTGCGTATGTTTATAGAAAATTTATAAGCAAACATAGATATTTATTTATAAATATTTCAGAAGGGAAAGACTTTATTTTTTTAAATTTTAGTTAATGAATATAAATTTCCAAAGTACAGCTTATGGATTACAGTGGCTTTTCCCCCTCATAACTTCCCTCCCACCTGCAACCCTCCCCTCTCCCGCACCCTCTACCCTCTCATTCACTTCAAGATTCATTTTCAATTATCTTTATATACAGAAGATCAGTTTAGCATAAATTAAGTAAAGCTTTCAACAGTTTGCACCCACACAGAAACACAAAGTGAAAAATACTGTTTGAGTACTAGTTATAGCATTAAATCATGATATACAGCACATTAAGGACAGAGATCCTCCATGAGGAGTAAGTGCACAGTGACTCCTGTTGTTGACTTAACAAATTGACACTCTTTTTTATGGCATCAGTAATCACCCTCGGCTCTTGTCATGAGCTGCCAAGGCTATGGAAATCATCAGATTTCTCCAACTCTGATCTTATTCCAACAGGGTCATAGTCAAAGTGGAAGTTCTCTCCTCCCTTCAGAGAAAGGTACCTCCTTCTTTGATGACCTGTGAAAGACTTTATTTTTTAAAAAATGTAGGCTCTTCCATCTCTTTGGATATTAAAAGCAAGGTTTGTAACAACTCTGGAGTTTTGCTCTGTATTGCTCTGTTTTGTGGTTGTTAAAAGCACAGAGGGATATATGCTTGGATGACAATACCCTGTTATAAGCAATGTGCATCATTGGCAATGTGTATGCATCTTGTAATAGCTTCTCATGTCCCCTGCCCATTCCTCTTTTTTTTTTAGATTTTATTTATTGGGGCCGGCGCTGTGGCACAGTGGGTTTTAACCCTGGCCTGAAGCGCCAGTATCCCATATGGGCACCAGTTCTAGTCCCGGCTGCTCCTCTTCCGATACAGCTCTCTGCTATGGCCTGGGAGAGCAGTAGAAGATGGCATAAGTCTTCGGACCCCTGCACCCACATGGGAGACCTGGAAGAAGCTCCTGGATCCTGGCTCCTGGCTTCGGATCGGCAAAGCTCTGACCGTTGCAGCCATCTGGAGAGTGAACCAGCCTATGAAGACCTCTCTCTCTCTCTCTCTCTCTCTCTCTCTCTCTCTCTCTCTCTATCTCTCTCTCTGCCTCTCCTTCTCCTCTCTGTGTAACTCAGACTTTCAAGTAAATAAAGAAATCTTTTTAAAAAAGATTTTATTTATTTATTTTAGAGGTAGAGTTACAGACAGTGAGAGGAAGAGACAGAGAGAAAAGTCTTCCCTCCTTTGGGTCACTCCCTAGTGGAAGCAACGGCCAGAGCTTCGCCGATGCCAAGCCAGGAGTCAGAAGCTTTTTCTGGGTTTCTCACGTGGGTGCAGGGGCCCAAGGAAATGGGCCATCTTCTACTGCTTTCCCAGGCCACAGCAGAGAGCTGGAACGGAAGTGGAGCAGCCAGGACTAGAACCTGTGCTGATATGGGATGCTGGTGCCACAGGCGGAGGATTAACCTACTGTGCCACAGTGATGGCCCCCCTGCCCATTTCTAACCTCTCATATCCACACCTCAGGCGACATAGTTGATTCTCTGTTAACAGACCTTACCAACTTCTAACCAGCTTTGAGATCTCCTATCACTTCGGTTGATGATATCAGTTAGTAATATGTTCCAAGGATGAGTTATGATTAGTCTAAAATGATTGGTGTACTCTCTTCCCATTTTCTAAAGACTGACTCAGTTCCATAAGGCAACACAGACAGAACTTCTTGCCTCTTCATATTCCAGGACATTGTAATGAGCCATCTTGTATGCATGCAAAGGAAGAGGAATTATTGCCCAACCGGCGTTGGCCAACTAGAAAGAAAAGTTTGGATTCTGGTAACATTGTCCTGCAGTTAACATTGTCACTTTCAGAATTCCCTAGCTGTAGAAACAGACAGGCAACATTCTTTCCTTGCTCTTTCATCCATTTTCAGTTCTATACCCTTTTACTTGAAGCCAAAAGCAAGAAAAATGGCATAGATCATCCCTTTGGAAAAGCTCCTGTCAGGGGAACTTCACTTCCACTCCCAATAGCACTACTGAGTTTCTTTCCCTCTGACTCTCGCCTCTTAGTTCTCTTGAAATCCCCACCCTGCTCACCAGGCTAGACATTCACCTTCCTTCCTGAGGGAGCCACCAGACATCTAAGAAGAACCACAAAAGTTAGCCACAGTTCATTCTCCAAGCCTTATAAGGCTGAATGGATGCAACATTGGTGCATTTGATCATTAAGCATTTATTAAAAACCCATTATCAAGAACTGTGCCTGCTTCAAAGGAAACACTCAGCAAAGTGAAGAGGCAACCTACAGAATAGGAACAAATATTTGCAAACTATGTAACTGATAAAGGATTAATATCCAGAATCTATAAAGAGCTCTAGAAACTCAACAACAACAAAATAAATAATACAGTGAAGAAATGGGCAAAGGACCTGAACAGGCATTTCTCAAAAGACGAAAGTCAAGGGTCCAGTGCTGTGGCACAGCAGGTTAAAGCCCTGGCCTGAAGCGCTGGCATCCCATATGGGCGCCAGTTCAAGTCCTGGCTGCTCCACTTCCAATCCAGCTCTCTGTTGTGACCTGGGAAAACAGTAGAAGATGGCCCAAGCCCTTGGGCCTCTGCACCCCACGTGGGAGACCCGGAGGAAGTTCCTAGCTCCTGGTTCCTGGCTTCGGATTGGCGAAAGTCTGGCTGTTGCGGCCATCTGGGGAGTGAATCATCGGATGGAATACTTCGCTCTCTGTCTCTACCTCTCTCTGTAACTCTGTCTTTCAAATAAATAAAATAAATCTTTTTTTAAAAAAAGACGAAAGTCAAATGTCCAACAGACGCATGAAAAAATGCTCAGGATCACTATCCATCAGGGAAATACAAATCAAAATGACAATGAGGGTTCACCTCACCCCAGTTTGTATAGCTTTCATACAGAAATCAAAAAGCAATAAATGCTGGTGAGGATGTGTGGAAAAAGCAACCCTGTTGGTGGGAATGTAAACTAGTACAGACATCTGAGGAATGGAGATACCTCAGATATCTGAAAATAGATCTACCATATGACCCAGCCATCCCACTCCTGGGAATTTACCCAAAGGAAATGAAATCAGCATATGAATGAGTTATTTGTACCCTCAGGTTTATTGCAGCTTAGTTCACAACAGCTAAGATATGGAATCAACCTGGATGTCCTTCAGCTGATGACTGGATAAAGAAATTGTGGAATAAATATATAGTATGGAATACCACTTAGTGATAAAAAGAATGAAATCCTGTCTGTTACAACAAAATGGATGCAACTGGAAATCATTATACCTAGGAAAATAAGCCTGTCTCAAAATGATAAATACCATATGTTTTCTCTGATCTATGCTAACTAATAGAGTACTGAAAAGGTAATGTATATGAGCAAAATTGACATTTTGAGATTTGATTATTGTTTACAGCCCTTCTCTTTACTGTTGAGGAACAGTGTTTTTTCTCATACTATTTGTCCAACTCTTTTATTTAGTGTAGGATTAATCTTACAAGTTTAAAATAAACTGAATGTAGAACATTGCAAGTATTAAAAGAATGAATAAGAAAGGAAGTTAGAAGGGAGAATAAGAACATGGGCAGGATGGGGGGTACAGTGGAAATTACAACTATGCTCCTAAATCTGTATATATGAAATATAAAAAATTTGTTTACCTTAAAAACAATAAAGTAAATGTAAAAAGAACTGTGCCTGGCCAGCGCCGTGGCTCAATAGGCTAATCCTCCGCCTTGTAGTGCCGGCACACCGGGTTCTAGTCCCGGTTGGGGCGCCGGACTCTGTCCCAGTTGCCCCTCTTCCAGGCCAGCTCTCTGCTGTGGCCCGGGAGAGCAGTGGAGGATGGTCCAAGTGCTTGAGCCCTGCACCTGCATGGGAGACCAGGAGAAGCACCTGGCTCCTGGCTTCGGATCAGCACGATGCGCCGGCCAAAGCGCTCTGGCCACGGCGGCCATTGGAGGGTAAACCAACGGCAAAAGGAAGACCTTTGTCTCTCTGTCTCTCTCACTGTCCACTCTGCCTGTCAAAAATAAAAAATAAAAATAAAATAAAATAAAATAAAAGAACTGTGCCTGATACAGTACTGAAATTGCAAATTAGACAAATGTTCTCTGCCCTCGGTGAGTTTACAGTAAACTGATTGATCAAATAATTATACAATCAATGTGTAATTGCAAAGTATGAACAGGAGCACAAAACCCCAGGTACTCCGTGTAAATGCACAAAAGGTGCAGAAGATTGTCAGGAGGAAGGGCTTCTTTTACACCTGGCCTTGAAAATTCAGGAGGGTCCTTGAACTCAGAGTGGCAAACCATTGTAGCTTTATTTTCATTACTCCTCTCCAAAACTTAAAACTCTGTCAATCTATGAATGTAGCCAACAACTACACTAGTATTTTGTTGCTGCCAAGATCTTGAAATAGTGTTTACACTATTACTTTAAAATTATTAGTTAGTATACTTACCTCAAAGTCCTGACGTTTAACAAGTTCATAACTAAGCACACATACTCGCCTTCAAATAGGACCCTCATATATTATGATAATTTTAAGAATGATTTTGATAACTTATTTTCATATAGAGTTGCATATTCCTGTATGTATTTAAAAATATTTTTTGAGAAAGGAGCCCCTAGGCTTCCTCAGACTCACAAATGGATCATAGTCACAAAAATCATTAAGAATCCTTTTTCAAGTGATACAACTGGGGAGTTAGGAAGAAAAACTCATTCAATACCACCTTCCTTTACTACTATCCCCTGGGTCTTCTGTGTTGTAGCCACAGATCCAAATATGTGTTGCCCCAAAAGAGGTTGGGGAAGGGCTTGGAGAGGTAGTTCTGGAAATGGCTCACTGAGAGAGAAAGTAATGCCCCAGAATTAGGGAAAGGGTGAGGTTTGGGTGTTTCTCAGAAGTAAAAAATAGCACAATCCTCTCTTGCAGTTCCACAGGGAGGTGCAAGGACCCATGGTCCAAAGCCAGGCAATGGATCCAGGGAACTGACACAGGCACCTATGCTCCCAACCTTAGTCCTGAACCCCTGCAAAGCATGGCACAATGGAGTGGGCTTTCGCTGATGACAGTGAGTATTGTATCAGGACCCTTGATGTTTTGAATATCACAGATTCTGGACACTGCCCAACTCTGGGCTCAAACACACACAAAGAGAAAGAGAGCAAGAGAGAGCAAAAGAGAGAGCAAGAGCAAGGGCTGGGGCTAGGGCTAGAGATAGAGAAAGAGAGAAAGAGAGAAAGAAAGAAAGAGAAAGGAAGAAAAAGAAAAAGAAAAAAATGAAGGGAAGGGAAGGGAAGGGGAAAATGGATTTTTTGCCTTTCTGGTGAGCTGGGACTTAAAGTCGTATTTCTTTAGAGTAAATAATGTGTCATTTCTTATCCCCAAGTGTTTTGATGAATAAAATACATGGGTGCTTTATGAAGAGTTTATGATTAAACAGGAGTTAACTTGGTATAGTTGATGGGGACAGGGATGTTCTTGGCATATGCAAAGTCTTGGGTGAAGAGAGAGCACATGACCCTGGTGGAATGAAAGCCCAGTGAGCATAAGCATAAGACTATAGAGGGACATAGGAAGCCACCATAAAGCCTTATAGGCCACATTAAGAAGTGTGGCCTTTCTCATGATAACACTAGGGTGGCTCCAAGTATGTGTTTAGGGTGGGATAAGCAGAAAGGAAGAACATGAAATGATTTTCTATAAATACCTTTAGCTGAGTTATATTGAAAGCCTTGGGGGAGGATAAGATTCGGTGAATGAAGGCACTCTAGGAATCTCACTGCAACTGTCTGATGAGAGGTGATGGTGGCTTGCACTACATAGAAGGGAATGGAGGGAAAGAAAAGGGAGAGGGTTTAAGAAACAGGAAATAAATGTCATCAGATCTGTGGGCAAATCAAACCTCTAGGGAGAGAGGTGTCAGAGTTTTTGGCTCGTCAACATGAGCATATGGCACTCCCAGAGGTGGCGAAGGTGGCATTGTTCCCTGACATAAGGCTTGCTGGGGAAAGAACAGAGGAGAGGAGAGGAATTCGGAGTTGGTTATGACAGTATTGGCAATGAAGTGCTTATCAAGACCTATTAAAAACCTAGGGGATGGATATGTTTACCCTGACTGGACATGATGCAATGTTTACTCGTATAGAATATTACATGGTAACTTGTGTGTATAATGTGTGTGGGTCATTTAAAAATAAAAATTATAGAAAATGAGATGCTGTCGTGGCATACCTGCTGAGGCTAAATAAGTAGTTTGAGGTGTGGAAGCAAGAGAGGGCATCCATAAGCTAAACAGATTCAAGGAAAGCTCTACATCTTCATATTTGAAGCCATCGTTGATCATCCTTAGCCTTTACACATTGTGATGATGATGATGTTTGATTGTGATCCCATTTCATGACCAAGAAATGAGTTTCACAATCACATATCCAATAAAAGGAAGAAGCATGCTCTACACCCAATTTGTTCAGAAACATGGAGACACCGATTACATTCACCTTATAGGGTTGTTGTAGAGATTAACCCTTCTGAAGCACTTATTGTATGACAGTTACTGCTTTAAGAATTTTTAATTTTTTAATTTATTTTTTTATTTGACAGAGTTAGTGAGAGAGACAGAGAGAAAGGTCTTCCTTCCGTTGGTTCACTCCCCAAATGGCCACTACGGCCAGCGCTGTGCCAATCCTAATCTAGGAGCCAGGTGCTTCCTCCTGGTCTCCTATGCAGGTGCAGAGCCCAAGCACTTGGGCCATCCTCCACTGCCTTCCCAGGCCACGGCAGAGATCGGGACTGGAAGAGGAGCAACTGGGACTAGAACTCGGCCCCCATATGGGATGCCGGCGCCACAGGCAGAGGATTAACCAAGTGAGCCACGTCGCTGGCCCCAAGAATTTTTAAAATTTAATATTTGCCAAATTACCTGGCAAATGCTATTACTATTATCATCTCCACTTCAGAGATAACAGGCATGCACAAGACTTAAACAACTTGTTTTTTGTTGGTAAGTCAAAGCCAAGATTGGGACCCAGGAAGTTTGGCTCCAGAGTCCATGGTCTTGCCCACTAGGCTATACTATTTCAGATTCATAAAGTATGATGCAGCAATCATTCAATAAATGTAAATAAGTTAGTCTAGGACTTAATGAAGAATATCAATTCTTTGTAGAAAATAAAAAAGATGTCACATTAACATTAAAGGCAAAGGAGCTTAAATGGAAAAACATTTGTCAGAAAGTAGATGGTCAATTAATATTTGTTAAATTAATAAATAAGTGGATGGACCCTGGATGAGAATAGCAAAAACTAATTACAATGTAATATCTGGTCTGCTAGTGTTTCTTGGAAATGTCACTTGTTTTCTAAGATTTCAGTTCATTTATTGTAAATGTGTTTGCTGGACAATTGAAGAGGGAAAATAGTGTATATATGCCATATGTACATTATATATGTATAATGGTGCATGTATGCTATCACTCCCACCTCCTGCTCCCTTGACAGACATTGCCAATCCATCACAGCACTGTTTTCCACTGAGACCAAGGTCACCTTCATCACTGCACTCTCTGAAACCATCAGGGATGCCACACAAGGTACAAATCTGATAGCAAGTGCTGAATTCCATGGTCTCTAAAGTCCCTTCTAGCTCTGACATCTCATCACTTTCTTAAATGAATGACCTCCTTCTGCATTAATCTGCTGCCTTCCAATGTCTTCATTCAACCCCAAAACCAGACTCTTGCCTAGATTCTTCAGGCCGTGGGGCAGGACAATGAACCATGCGTTGAAAGGTCTCTGACATGTCTGCTCATCTGATTGGTGATGTAGATACTGCCTTTGCAATTGCAGGCCACGTGCTGCTGTCAGCAGCATCCCTCACCGGAGACTTCCCACTTTTCCTATGCATTCCCAGAATTCTCAGAAGTAATCAGATACTTTTTCCCACTAGTATTCTGTTCATCCTAAATTTGTTTCCTGTCAGCCTGTCCACAGCTGCTATCCACAGGAGCGAGGAAACCACATTGCAAGGGCTCTCGCTGATACATCTTTCCTCCCCTATGTGTCCAACCCCCAGTGCTTCCTTCTGCTTTCTCTCTGCAGCTGTGCACCAGGACTTTAGGACTTTGACCAGATACACATTTTGAAGAGCTCTGGAGTGATTTTTCACCATCTGCTTTTGAGTACTGGAACTAACAATAATGTCTTTGAGCATCATCCTGTACTTCCCTCAGCCCCTTCTCAACATTGAATCAAGACCTATCAGCAACTCTAATTCGGATTAGAGAACAATATTTATAGGATGATTTTATAGGTGCATATACTAAACAGACCAAATGGGTACAGCTAGGCAGCCTCCTGGACCCTCCCCACCACACTGGGCACATCGGCTACCCAGTGATATCTTGGCAGGACAAGAATGAACTAGAAGTCTGCGATCCCTCCTGGCTATTTACTCAAATGTGTGGCTATAGGCAAGACTCTCCGCTACCCTGAGTCTCAGAGTCTATGGAGTCATTTCCACACAAGAATAAGACCCATTCTGCCCTGGAGACAGGAAGTGACTGGTAACAAGAAAGAGGAAGTCAACAGAGTCCCTGGGACCCCGGTCTCAGGTATAGATGTGAAAAATAATGCAGCAAGGCACTAAATTTACAAAGTTTGACTCTTCCTGTGGCTGTGTTGTATGGTGAGCAGGGACAAGGTGCTTCCTGTACCACAACAACAAACAAAATCTGAGATTAGATCTTTAAATGAGCCCAGGAAGATGATTTGGGTAAAGAATGCTACAGCAAGGCCCAAGAGCTCCCTCTAACATGGCATTTTGCTTCTTCAAAGCCAGAGGGAGAATCTCTTACTGCAGCCTTAAATAATGTAAGGCACTGGACAGAAATCTTACCTGCTTTGCCATGTCCTACTCTCCACTTGTACTCAGAGAGAAGGGAGACTCCAAGATGGCATGATTCCAAGGGATTCCAACTCAGTCCCATCAAGGTGGCATGTACCAATGCCATCTCACTAATCCAAGTGATCCATTTCAGTTCACAATTGATCACACTGATAGGTCTAAGAGTCAAAGGGATCACACAAACAAGACACACAAATAGAGTTAAAAAGGGAGAGAATGATCCAACATGGGAAGCGGGATATACAGCAGACTCATAGAATGGCAGATGTCCTCAATAGCACTCTGGCCTCAGAATTAGCCCTTAAGGCATTCAGATCTGGCTGAAGAGCCCATGAGAGTATTTTAGACATGGAAAGCCAAGACACTCTAGAAAAAAAAAAAAAGAAGACTTAAATGAAAGATCTCTGTGAGTGAGATCCCAGTGGAAAGAACAGGTCATCAAAGAAGGAGGTACCTTTCTCTGAAGGGAGGAGAGAACTTCCACTTTGACTATGACCTTATCTAAATAAGATTGGAGATGGCAAACTCAAAAGGTTTCCATAGCCTTGGAAACTCATGACAAGAGCCTAGGGTGATTACTGATGCCATAAAAAAGAGTGTCAAATTGTAAAGTTAACAATAGGGGTCACTGTGCCCTTACTCCTCATGTAGGATCTTTGTCCTTAATGTGCTGTATATTGTGATTTAATGCTATAACTAGTACTCAAACAGTATTTTACACTTTGTGTTTTTGTGTGGGTGCAAACTGTTGAAATCTTTACTTAATAAGTGCTAAATTAATCTTCTGTATATAAAGATAATTGAAAATGAATCTTGATGTGAATAGAATGGGAGAGGGAGTGGGGGAGGGGAGGGTTGTGGGTGGGAGGGAAGTTATGGGGGGGATGCCATTGTAATCCATAAGCTGTACTTTGGAAATTTATATTTATTAAATAAAAGTTAAAAAAAAGATGGCATGACTCATGGAATCTCAATGTAGAGTCCTGCCCACCACAAGCACCCCACGGTCTTTTGTGCACACAAGCACCTTGACTCCTTAGCAGAGAGCATCACCCAGCACAGGGAGCTTGAGGGCATTGTCCAACCTCAGTGGTGCGGATCCAACACTGCTGCTTGCATATATAGACCATTCACCAATGAAATTTTAGAGCTTTGGGGATTCGGGTCTGCAAATTATGGTCGCTCGATTGTCCCTATATTGTGATTTGTTGAGTAAAGTGCCTGACTCAGCACATTCAATAAAAGGAGTATTACCACAAAGCTAGCCACTCTAACTACTAGTGCTGTGTGGATGGGTCTCCCATTGTTCATCCAGGGAGGATTCCCATGACATCTTCTACATTCCACTTCCTCCATCCTATGCCCCCCAAATCTTTCTCTGTGCTTATCTTCAGTTAGAAGATAATTAGTATTACCCAAAATTCCTTCATTTGTTCATTGTAGATAAAAGTGAAAATACATTTACAAGTAGCTTACCACTGGACCAGAGCAATCTCAATATCTCAACCAGAAGATACTTCACGATGGCTGGAGACATTTTTGGTTGCCCCAACCAGGGCAGGGCTACTGCTTTGCAGCAGGTTGTGGCCAAGGATACTGCTTGTCATCTTTCAATACACAGGATGACTCCCTCACATCAAAAAATGATCAAGCTCCAATTGTCAGAAGTGCTAAAGCTGAGAAACACTAGACCAGAAACGAGAACTGGGTGCTGATTTTAGCTCTCTCTTGGGTAAATTCTATGTTAAAAAGTATCTTGTCTTATCAGGGCCTTGGTTTTCTTATTTGTGAACTGCAGGCTGGCTTAGACCTATCTGCAAAAAGTTGTAGCAAACTCTTCATAAAGGTAAATGCATTACTTTTGAAATATTGTAATTTATATTGCCATTATACTCTGTTCGAGAAGGTTGTTAAATGTTTTTCCTTTTAAAAATGCTTTAATTAACCTGAAAATCATAAAAAATCTTGTGACAATAAAAATTGTGTCACCAAGTCAATCCCACAAACTTTCAAATTTTATTTATCCCTGAAATCCACAGTTTGAGGAACTATTGACCTATATGATCTCAATTTTCCAAATTCAACAAACTACAATTTTGCTATGATTCTGTAAGAAAATAATGAAACAAAGTGGTTAGGAAGTTGCTGCTTGATGTAGTTTTACCCTTTTCTGAAAATTATACTATTTCAACCATTAGTCACTCAGTAAACTTGAAGCAACTCTGTAGAATCGGGGACTCTGGAAGCAGGGGCTAGCCCACAGTTGGAAGAGCTGGGAGGCAGAGGTCAGAGAAGCCACGGCTGAAATCCTGGGCCCTGAGGTTCAGAAGCAGGCAGTTCTCAGGAATGTGTCCCAAAGCCTCCACGAGTTTCACTTTCGTGCTGCAGCTGCCTGCCCGAGAATCATGCCTTTTCTATTCTTCAGCCTCGCAAGTCTGTAGAGTGCCTTTCACTGGCAGGCAAACAGGCGGGGTGGGGAGGTAGCTGGGGATACATAGCCCTATGTCTCCTTTGTGATACAATGGAGACTTTAGAAAGCGCTAAGCACAGGGATTCCAGCTTGGCCAAAATCCAACACCTGCTCTAAACAGACTGAGATACCAGCCCATACCTCCACCAGCCTCCTTCTGCCACATCCTCGCATAGATGCCTAGAGTAAACCCAGCCAAGACCTGGGCAACTTGCCTCTGAGTGTGTGCTGTGCTGTTGCAGAAGTGAAGAATCCGAAGAAAGGGGCTACAGTGAGTTAAATAGATCAACATTATTTACAAAAATACCTGATTTTTGAACTCATTCCCTGGCCCTATTCGCAAAGATCGCTGGGATGCCTCTTGGAATTCTCAATTCCCCATTAGCGTTTTGTAAGCCAACAAGTCTTTGAGACTCAGGTCCTGTGACCATCACATTAAGCTATAAAATTGTGTTCTGCTGATGCAGTGATTGCCTGACATGGCTACCTGGGTGGAACTCATGCTTAGTATGCAAATCTGCTCCAAGAATGCATTTGACAATCACTTTTCTGTCCGCAGAAACTGCCCCTTGACAGAAAATGCATTCCAAAAAATGGCTTTCTATTTTTTGCTTTTAAAACTACAGCTTGCAAGTCCAGTGGTAGCAGAGAGTAAAAACATATGCTTATAATTAGGATTACCATCAGGGAATTCAACCTTACTGAGGGAAGGGAAAGGGGCCTGCCGAGGGGGAACAAAGAGCTCTCTGAAAAACAGAAGAAACAAGCTTGGTCTGGTTGGCTATTCCTGGTAATGGGAGAAATTTGATTGTGAAAAACAGTGCTGGTTTCATTCCAGATTTTAAATAAATATTGCGTAGGCGGGAAGAGAAATGCTGACAAATAAAATCCAGCTTTGGGGATCTGCTTCTCATTGGGGGGATGAAGAAGCTTCACAAAGAGCCACGCTGTCCTAGGCAGCTTCCCTGTGGTTGGACTCTGAAACCAGGCTGGCCACTTACTCCAGACCTGGGGACCCCACGCACGGTTCTGATCCTGGGGAAGTAAGGACATGGGGCCCTCACTTCTCTCCTACTCAGATTCCCTGTTGGATTGCTGGGTTCTAAGTCTGAGGTTGCAATAAATAAGCAAGTCTTTGATTGCTAGCTCTGATGCTGCAAGAGCTGGGCAGGTGATATCCCTTCTCTGGCCTTCAGCCTCTCCAACAGGAATGAAGTGTCCACCTAACAGAAACATTCTGAGAATTAACTGAGACAAGGTCAAGGGATGCAGAGTGCCTCTGGCCACCCAGCCAGCAGAATCGCTGTTACCATGCCTTTGCTTGATTCCTGAGCTCCTTGGGATAGGCTAATATTATGAGTCAATTTTTTTAATTTAATGATTCATTTATTCCATAATTACTTATCAAATGCTACTATGTACCAAGAACACTGGAGTAATTGTGGTATACAGGATGAATAAACGTGATCCCTGTTGACTATCCAGCAAATGAGACAAAAACTACTAGGACACTGCAGTAAGTGGGATGGGAGAAGACCCGGATGCTAAAGAAGCACATATGAGGGAAATTTTGCCTAGGCTTGGGAGCCAAGGAAAGCTTCTCTGAGTAGGGTTCTGAGTACTCCTGTATTATGAATCTGACCAACCCAGAAACAGGACGGTGTGAAAGAGTAGACAAAGGAAAGGAGACTTGAAGCTTTAGACCACAGTGGGTGTCAAGGTTCAGAGTGTGCTTATGCACTGAAACAAGTTCCTTTTGGGAGGATGGGGCAACCATGACCAGCTGCTTGGCAACCAACCACAGGTATCTGCACCATTTCTCCTCGCTTGTATGTTGTGAAGCCCTTTACTTTTCTTGGAAACTCCCTTTCCCCTACCCCTCCATCTGTTGGAATTCTTATCATGAATTTGACAGACTCTTGCCATGTTACTTTGAGCAAGTTATTTCATTGTCTGAGCCTACATGTTCTTGTCTATTGTAAAAGAATCAACTATAACTATTTGTGAAAATATTCTGAAAAATATAAGGTGATTGAATTCAGGATGAGTGGGATTAAGATCAATAATAAATGGAAGGAGAGAGAGACAGACAAACAGACAGAGAAAGAAAACTGGAGGCAAAATGCCCCAAGAAGTATGTAGATGGACTATAGAATCCATTGTCTGCTAAGTATGTCCACAGTTCCAAAAAGATACCACAATTGTCACAGACCTCTGTCAGTCCCTTGAGTCACTCAATTAAATCTCATGTAGTGAAAGGAAGCTGGGTATAATGTCTATGCAATCAAATTGGAACTGAAATCCCATCTCTGGAGAGCCAAGGTCAAGTTACCCAACCTCTATCAAGACTTCTCATATAAATAAGATGATAAATTTAGCTCATAACATTGTTAAGAAGACTAAGTTAAGTGCAATAAACTATGTGAAGTGCTCAGTACATAAAGGTACTAAATAATTCCTTTGTTCTTGGTTGTATAAGCAGCAGAGCCAAGGAAGACCACTCATGCCACATCGGAGTCAATCTTCAATTCACTTCTGCAACCATTTCTTCTAATTAATCTTATTTCTCCCCCTCCTAAATCACTATAACATCCAGTATAGACATTCCAATTGGATTTTGGTTTTGAAAGGGCAGAGTTTGTTTAGTTTAACTTGAGAAATGAAAGACTTATAAGGGGGAACATGCACATATAAGAAAGCAGGAATCTCAACTCTTTAACCAGACAGAATTTGTGGACACAGGAACAGAAATGAACGTCCTTTCAGAATGCAAAGTGGCTTGGCACCATCAGATCTCACCAGCGCTGGAGTTCACTGATAGTCCTTAAACTTAGTTTACTTAGTTTCAAGCATTTTGGAATGCTCAAAAGATTATTATTAATTATTTTTGGTTTGCTTGTTTTTTGTATGTTGATTTGTTTTTCATATAGGTAAGACATGGAGACCCAAAACAGTACAGAGAACTAGATACGGTTCATCAGACTTAGTATAGATTCTTCATGGGAAAGTAGCTAGTGATGAGATTGCAAAATTGGACTGGGATCAGACCGTGGAGTGACCCTCAAATACCTTATAAAGTAAAGAGGGTTTTGATTCTCCTAAGATCATGGGAAGATATCCAATAATTTAATAATACTTTAAGAAAGTTCCTTTTGCAGTTTAGAAGATAGACTAGAGGAATATGATTGTGGCAAAATATCTATTTGGAGACTATTTCAATGGTTTAGGTGAGAATTCTGTGAGACTCAGTGAAGGGAAAGTTCAGGTGAGCTGCTGGGTCCAAGATGGGCTGTGTGACAGAGAGGCATATGGAAGCTAGAAGAACACTCGTAGAGCCGGAAGTAGTTGGGACATGTTTTACTCAGCCAGTGCCTCAACAACTCAAGTGGTGGCTTGGACAGGCTAAAGAACCACTCAGAGTCTTTTGGTCTTCAGGGATTCGTACCTCTTTATTCTCACAGTGGTAGGTGAGGGTACACAGAAAACAAAGCAGCTTGCTTGTGATGGCTGACAAGCTACAGAAAGGAAAGCTGCACCCAGCTCTGCCCTCAGTTTCTGATGTATGTGTTTCCAACAACAGTGGAAGGCAGCCAAGGAGCTACATAGCAGGGCTGTGTCAGTTTTCTGGGCCCACTGATCAGCAAAAAGTATATGAGCTTGCCCAGTTGCTATCATACCAGTTGCTGCAGAGGCACAGTTAGGGGAACATAACAGCGTGGAAACTTAATAAACATCATCTTTCCAAGTTCATCTCCTCAACATGAGCTCACTGGATAAGGGGAATAGAGTATAGGACACATAAAACTTATTAAATTTAACTGAAAAGTGATCCCTGTTAAATATAAGAGTGGGAATAAGAGAGGGAGGAAATGCACAATTTGGGACATGTTCAATCGGAGTTGCCCCAAATGGTGGAGTTAGAAACCTGCCAGGGAATTCCAATACAATCCCATCAAGATGGCATGTACCAATGCCATCTCACTAGTCCAAGTGATCAATTTCAGTTCACAATTGATCACACTGATAGGTCTAAGAGTCAAAGGGATCACACAAACAAGACTAGTGTCTGCTAATACTAACTGATAGAATAAAAAAGTGAGAGAATGATCCAACATGGGAAGCGGGATACACAGCAGACTCATAGAATGGCAGATGTCCTCAATAGCACTCTGGCCTCAGAATCAGCCCTTAAGGCAGTCGGATCTGGCTGAAGAGCCCATGAGAGTATTTTAGACATGGAAAGCCAAGACACTCTGGAAAAAAAAAAGAAGACCTAAATGAAAGATCTCTGTGAGTGAGATCCCAGGGGAAAGAATGGGCCATCAAAGAAGGAGGTACCTTTATCTGAAGGGAGGAGAGAACTTCCACTTTGACTATGACCCTTTTGGAATAAGATCGAAGTTGGCGAACTCAAAAGGCTTCCATAGCCTTGGAAACTCATGACTAGAGCCTAGGGAGATTACTGACGCCATAAACAAGAGTGTCAAATTGTTAAGTCAACAACAGGAGTCACTGTGTACTTACTTCTCATGTGGGATCTGTCCTTAATGTGTTGTCCAATGTGAAGTAATGCTATAACTAGTACTGAAACAGTATTTTACACTTTGTGTTTCTGCGTGGGTACAAACTGATGAAATCTTTACTTAATATATATTAAATCGATCTTCTGTATATAAAGATAATTGAAAATGAATCTTGATGTGAATGGAATGGGAGAGGGAGCGGGAGATGGGAGGGGTGTGAGTGGGAGGGAAGTTATGGGGCGGGAAGCCATTGTAATCCATAAACTGTACTTTGGAAATTTATATTTACTAAATGAAAGTTAAAAAAAAAAGAAATTAGTGGGACAATGAGTGACACCAAACAACAACAACAACAACAACAAAAACAAACATGGGTTCAAGGTTCAGGTACAGTCAAGTTTAGTGTTAGAATAGCCACTGAAGCCATGTGTCTTTGAGCAATTGATTTCACATCTCTGAGTCTCAATTTCAAAATATGCAATATTGAGTGTGCTAATAATTACCTCCAAAGGTTGCAAAGATGAAAATAAGATGCCCTGGAAAGTATGTCTATAAAACAGTTGCAGGCAATTAGGATATTTCTAATAAGGCACTTGGAAAGAATTGAAGGACTGACTATACCTGAAATGCTTTTGTTTCCAAAAGAAGATTTTTCTCAGGTACCATTAGAGATAATTAATTGATTAACTTTTCTTTGACTTTTCCCATATAGCACTTGGCTATAAAGGAAAAACACTAGAGTTGTATTTGCTGGAAATACTATTTGTCATCAACATAAAGAACCTCTTGTATTCTAAATACTTTCTGTAAAATAAATTACTCACCCTCATGGTAAGGGGAAGACTTTCACCAGGAACCTGAATTGGGCCCCTGAGTTCAAAGTCAGGCTCTGCCTCTGGCCAGCAAGAGACATTGGGCCAATCATTTCTCTTATTTGAACCCCAGTTTCTCCTTTTTCATATTCACGCTAATGATGACCAGTTTGCAAAGCAAATAAAATTTTGCAAGGAATGATGAAATTGTTGACTCAGGATACACTATGGAATAGGGGCTCAGTAGGAATTCTCATTTCCTTTGAAAGGGTCCAGGTTAGCACTGTCATGAACACACACTGTGAAATGATACCATTGCACCCTTAACAGTTATTTCTAATCCTTTAGTTTTCAGTATGTCTTGGGGGAAGGGATTTGTTGATATTTGGACAAGTTAACAACATAGTTTTGTTTTATGAGCTGCCAGTATCAAACGTTGTCTCTATATACTTTCATCCAGCTTTTATTTGAGGTTTTGCATAAACTTCTCTTCTGTGTTGATTTGACCTTTTCAAACCCCTGTTCTCTGAGTGTTTGAGACAAGATGAGGATATGTAGTGTGATGAAGTTGAATCACACTACATATCCTGAGTCCAGGCAATTGGCTCTGATGCCAGGAGAACCTATTAAAATATTAAATGAGGAGTTAGTGACAGGTTTAACTAGCCTCTTGTGGCAAACCTCCAAATCTTAACTTAGTAAGGTTGGGCTTTGGCTGTAACAAACCAGCTGTCACAAGCTGTGCGAGATCATTAATTACATACACGAGCACTGATAAATTATTGCCTGATGGCTAGATAAAATTAGGGATTCTTATTTGTTTAATGTACCATCTTTCCACTTTCAAAGGAGTCACATAAGAAAATGACATTGAATTAAGTTCATGGAGGTACAAAAGTTGAATAAAATGAACCGTAACAAATACTGGAACAGAGATCTCAGAACCAAGGAGAACATGTGAGACTGATGTGGCTAATAGGTTGCTCTGACAATGGAGTGCCTATCCCAGCATTTTGCAATACTGTCTCAGGAGACCACTCTTAATGGGTCAGGCGGGTTTATAATGAGGCCCTTTTTGTATTTTACTAACCACGAAACTTTGGATCTTTTCCAAACTACAGCACCTTATTCTGAAAATCTGCACTCTAATGATAATGGCTGTCATTTATTGAGCAGTTATGAGGTATCATGCAATTGCAAAGCCTGGAGATTATCTTACTAATTAAAATACAATGTTAATAAGGAAAAAGGAATAAAATAGTATATTGAGGCAGGACATCCTATGACCTCGACTCAAAGAACATAGAGCCGGAGTGGAGAAGGGTTGGGGTGTTCCAGTCTTATACACAGTGCCCCAGAGAGTCAGCTGACTTTGGGCCAATTCTAGCTAGTTCGGTGCCCCTGGAAGGAGAGAATTCTCAAGGAGAAACAGAAGACAATAGTTCCTGCTACTTTGTTTCTGGCTTATTACTATGGATGACAGCCAGCTGATGTAGGTAGACTGGGAAACAAGACTTCTGGAGTTTGATATCAGGCTAATAACTTGGAATCCATGGGAAACAGATTGTAATAATGGGCCCTTTTATCATCCCTCCATGTAATCATTCCCTTTGCCATGAGACTTTCAGTTCTTCCCACTAAAGAGAGTCCAAGTCTATTTCCCCAAACACTTTGTATGGGCTGGCCTTCTGACATGCTAAGCTCAATGGAAAGCAGCAGAAATGACCTTGCTCCAGGTCTTGAGAGGCCCTTGTCTTTTCTATCTTCTCATACAACTGCCATGAGAACATGCTTCAGCTGGCTAGCTCAGCAGACACACACCAGGCAGAACTGCATTGCCTCATTCATCCCGGATGAGGCCATCCAGGATCACCCAACAGTCATCCAACTCCCAGACTTGGAGTGAAATAACCAGGATGAGCAGAAGCATCTGGCTGACCTGTAACAGTCTGCAGATATATGAGCAAACCCAGCAAGATCAGCTGGATCCTGAGGATTCATGCGCCAATACATGTTTATTGTTCTATGCCACAAAGTATTTTTAGCTGCCATGCAAAATTATCATGGCCATGGCTAAACCATACGACTCAAGTCTTACAAAAACTACTACTTCACTCTAGATTACTAAGAACAAACTCACCAATGAGAGCATCATTTGTACTTCATGTGACAGGGTTCATTATTAGTCAAGAGAAAGACTCTTCAAAGCTTATGTAGCTCTCCTGGTCAATCTGAAATAGAAGTTCTAGTAGATGCAACCCACTCAGGGCACAGAAATTTGTTGTCTATGTAAGCACCATGTCTTGCTAAAAAGTTTCGAAGCTTGGAAGGATGTTTGTCAATGGAAATATACACTAGGGAGAGAGAGCAAAACCATGCTATGCAACTCATCCCCGCCCCCCCCCAACACTGAGAATCTGTGGGCAATATTTCTGTCATCATCTCTGTAAAAAACAGCTATTGTTAGAGGAAGAAAGTTGTAGCCTTTGGCTGTGTTGAGTAGAAAAAAAAAAGTTGAAAACAATCAACCTAAAATCAGAACTGACTTTCTGTTATCAAATATAACCATCATTTACGGGCAATGGAGAACTCTGTGTGTTATTATAGTCAAGCCTGCCAGAGAGTAAGTAAAAGAATGGCAACCTTCACCTATACCCACGATTTTCAGATCTTGCGCTCCACCAGGCTATAACAATCCGCAGACATATACAAAATCTTCCTTGAGCTAGGAGGTGGTTGTTCATTCCACAAGAACTGTAAATGTGGCTGGAATTTATTCTTTACTCCATATATAAATACACCACCAGGTAATTTATTCATTAGAGGTCATATTTAAAGCCTAGCTCTATGATAAAATTCCTAAAGTATAGATTAGTAGGTGAGTAAGTTTTGGTCCTAATTCCACATAGGAATATGTATAGTCCGGCATTAGAAAAGTTAACCAGTGGCTCACTCCCTAAAATTTTTAGCATGTAGTGTTAAAATCCACAAAGCCGCTTCAACTTTCAGAAAGACCCTCAGTGATATAAATAATACTTTTTCTCAGTCACCTTGGCCAAACTATAGTATCTAGTGGTTTAACCAAACATTTCAAATTTGCCAGTTACCACAGTCAGATGAGCCAATTCTTCAAAAGAAATCTCTTTTAACACATATATTACATGTTTAATATCTATGTAATATATGCACATATGTACATACATATATAGAATACTTACATAACATGTATAAATGCCATATGTGCATACATCTTTATACATATAGATCTTGCTGGTTCTGTTTCTCTTCAGAATCCAAATGAACCACTTGCATCCATGTTGTACTCCATGTCTGAATTTCCTCCTGGAACATTTGCTTCTAATAATTGCTATGGTCTTAGAATCTGGGCTTGGGGCCTGCGGCGTGGGACACTTGGTTAATCCTCTGCCTGCTGCACCAGCATCACAGATGGGCACCAGGTTCTAGTCCCGGTTGTTCCTCTTCCAGTCCAGCTCTCTGCTGTGGCCCAGGAGGGCAGTGGAGGATGGCCCAAGTGCTTGGGCCCCTGTACCTGCATGGGAGACCAGTAGGAGGCACCTGGCTCCTAACTTTGGATTGGTGTAGCTCCGGCCATTGCAGCCATTTGGGGAGTGAACCAACGGAAGGAAGACCTTTCTCTCTCTCTCTCTCTCTCATTGTCTGTAACTCTGTCAAATAAATAAATAAATAAAAATCTTTAAAAAATGATTCTGGACTTGAAGTTGAATTCTCTATTCTTTTCTCCTAGTAGGAGACTCAGTTAACTTTCTGCCTGAGTCTATGTGACTCTCCTTTAACTTTTCTATTCATCCTTCCCAGGGGTCTTGTGGGAGTTTGCTTCTGAAGATTCACATCTGAAACTCTCTTTGGGCATCTTTCCTTCAGTTTCTGAAACTCTTTCCCAAAAGAGCCTAGGAGTTCATGTCTTTCTGTTTGCTCCTAGCCAATGACTGACTGGTGTGGGTATACGAAAGCCCAGATCCTCACCTTAAGCTGGATTGAACTCTTAAAAGCAATTCACTCTCCTGAGGTCCCAGTGAGATCAGAACTGAGTTTGGGACCCTGCAGTACTCCTCCTTGACTTCCTGTGCTGCTTCCTCCCTCCCTTACTGGCCTGTTCTAGAGAAGTTTCCTCATCTCAGGGCTTTTATGGACAAACACAGCCTAAAGCTCTCCTTGTATCTTCTTTTGGAGGGCCTACCCCTCGTTCAGCAGATAATCCCATAAAAAGTCGAAATTTTAGTTAGTCCTGGACACATGAGGTGGATTCAGATGGATCTGCCAAAATATTAAATATAGAAAATACTGGATTGACACAGTCACAGCATCTCAGGGTAATAAGAAACATAAGGTATTTCATTCCAATTTCTACCTAGTTAGGAATTCTTTCTCTAACACATCTGGAAAGTGGTCACCAAATTCTTTTTGAATAGTGTATTCTTTTATAAGTACCTTGTCCTTTTGTTGGACAGATAAGGGTTAACCTTACACTGAATCAATCTATCCCCCATAAATAAAACTTATTTTTAAAATATGTATTTATATATTTATTTGTTTGAGAGACAGAGAGTTCCCATTTGTTTGTTCATGCCTCACACACCTGCAAAACCAGGGCTGGACCAGGCCAAAGCTAGGAGTTGGGAACTCAATCCAGGTCTCCCCTGCAGGAGTCAACTCACTTTAACCATCACTACTGCCCACCAGGCTCTGCATTACCAGGAGGTTGGAATCAGAAGCTGGAGCCAGGAATCAAACCCAGATACTCTGATGTGGGACATGGGTATCTTTACCACCAGGCTAAGCACCTGCCTCGCATCACCTTTTTAAAACAAGAAGTCTTTTCTGTTTTAAAGAATTACATTGAAGGTGGACGAAGGAAGAGGACTCAGGGGCTTGCTTGTACCCGCCATTGCACAATGAACACACGAGCTTCCTTTGACACCTGCATTTAATCCAAGACCCCTCCCAGTGTTTGCCTTGTCTTCCACAGGGGCAGAAGGGCTTCACGACACAAAGGCAGGAAGACGGGGCATTTCAATGCTCAGCATAGGATAGACATGCAGCCATAGGTTAGCAAACCTCAGAGAAGCTACTGGTAAGAGTGTGATAACAGTTGAAAAGGTCACAGGCCGGCGCCGTGGCTCACTAGGCTAATCCTCTGCCTTGCAGCACCGGCACACCGGGTTCTAGTCCTGGTCGGGGCGCCGGATTCTGTCCCGGTTGCCCCTCTTCCAGGTCAGCTCTCTGCTGTGACCAGGGAGTGCAGTGGAGGATGGCCCAATTACCTGGCTCCTGCCATCGGATCAGCGCGGTGCGCCAGCTGCAGCGTGCTGGCCGCAGCTGCCATTGGAGGGTGAACCAACGGCAAAGGAAGACCTTTCTCTCTGTCTCTCTCTCTCTCACTATCCACTCTGCCTGTCCAGAAAAGAAAGGAAGGAAGGAAAGGTCACAGTCCTTATCCAATAGAACAAGCTCTATGAATGGTATACAATATTTGTTCCATCGAGTAAGACACTCAAAATCTATGAAGAGCCTCAGTGCTTAACCAGAGGAGGTGAGTCTTAGGGATCTCCTAATTAGTTGAAAATTTTCACTTCCGGGAAACATGACAGGAATACTAATTGCTTAAGTGAGGGGCTGATTTGAGCATGAAGACACACATTGGATCTAATTCCACATTCATGGAACTGTCGTCTAAGCATCTGAGACCTGGTGTAAGGCGCCCTCTGCCTGGCTGACCACCTGCAGGTACTTCAGTCATTGTCTAAAAGACACAGCTGGGCTCATTTTCTCTCCTCCCAGTCTCCCAACTGTTCACCCGCTTTTCTCCTCAGGGATCTCCCCGTCTACATTTCTTTCTGAGCTCTAGGTGCTTCTAAGCTGTGCATTTTGTTCCCCATCAAACTCTTTCTCTTTTTGAGGGCTGCAACTGGAGTGGAAATGATGATGAAGTCAACGCCCTTATTCTGGACTAAAAGCCAGCAAAACGTGCCCAACAACACTCTGTCCCAGCTCCTCCACACTCTTCCAGATTCCCCAGCGGCCAGCAGCACTGGCCTCTGCTGTTTCTCTGACATGCTAGACTCATCTCCACATTTTCTTTCTCTTGTCTCTGGAAACATCTTCCCCCCAGATTCTCACAGCTTCTTGAGGCTTCCACTCAGATACTGCCTCACAGGACATGCCTTCATCCACAACTCTGTAAATCTCTCCTGTGTTTGGACTCTTGGTACTTATCACCTTTTGGCATTTATAAGCTTCCTTGGGTCTTGTCTTTCTTCCCTGACAGATTAGTCACTAGGAGAGCAGAGAATTTGTCCATCTTGTTCTTAGCTGCCACCTGACACCTTGAACTGTAGCTGTAACTACTCAATAATTATCTTTTCAGTAAAAAAAAATAAGTCTACATGTTGCCAAGGTTCACATCTTAGGTTACTTCTTTATTGGGAATGTTTTTTAAGTTAGCAGAATATTTCTGAATCTTTTCTCCCAGTCATCTAGTTTTCTCCCCAGTCAACAGCAATAGGATGACTTCCTTATACATAATGCCAGTGAAACTTTTTGCACATGGTGGAAACTACACATGAATATATATTTTTACTCAAAAGGTGATATACTATATATACTATTTTACTAAGTGAACAATATAAGGTAGAAATATTTCACTCCACTGTAAGTGGATGTCTGCATGACCTCCCATGGAGTGGATATACCATAATATATTTAATTAGTCCCCTATTGTTGGACATGTAGGTTGTTCTTATTGTTTCTTTGTACATTTGTTACTTGGATCATTTTCAAGTACCAAATTGGAACACAGAAAATTGCAGACATTCAACAATTTTGGCCTATCTAAAAGACAGCTTCATTTCATTCAAGCTAATTGTCATTAAAAGGATAAATTTCTAGAAGTAGAATTATTGCATTAAAGGTGATGGATCAAACTGTCCTTGAAGGAAGATATGCAGATTCCCTTCCTATTTGCACACATTGCCTGGTAGCACAGAATCATATTAAAGGTTCTCAACATTACCAATTTGATAGGTAGAAAACAATGTTTCATTATAGTTTAATTTGTGCCTCTTCTATTAGGATAATACATGTATAAGGACCATTTGTACATCTGATCTTATGAATTACCAAAATCATTTGCCTAGTTTTCCTTCCAGATTTCTCGTTTTCATGTTGACCTGGAGTTGCTCTCAGTAGAACAGATGTTCTTGAAATCTGCAATATGAATTAAACATTTTTTAATGATTTTTTTTAATTTATTTGAAAGAGTCAAAGAGAGAGGCAGAGAGAGAGAGAGAGAGAGAGAGAGAGAGAGAGAGAGAGGTCTTCTGGTTCACTCTCCAAATGGCCCCTACAGCTGGAGCTGAGCCATCTAAAGTCAGGAGCCAGGAGCTTCTTCTAGGTCTCCTATGTGGGTACAGGGGTACAAGCATTTGGGCCATCCTCAACTGCTTTCCCAGGCCATAGCAGAGAGCTGGATCAGAAGAGGTGCAGCCGGGACTAGAACTGGTGCCCATATGGGATGCCAGCACTTCAGGCCAGGCCTTTAATCCACTGTGCCACAGTGCTGACCCCCAAACTGCAAATATTTACCCCAAATTTATGCTTTGTCTTTGACTTCATTTGTTTGTGAGAATTATATTTTTACATATATGGTTATATTTATGTTTTCATGTTAGTTTTTTTGTTATAAGAAATGACTTCCTTCCTTCAAGATTGCTTTTAAAGAATTCTTCCATACTTTCTTTTAGTATTTTATGGTTTCAATTTGTACTGAATCTTTTAAAAATATGGTGCTCATTTGTGTGTGGGGTGAGGTCAGGAGCTGGCTATAGATATTTTTTTCAGATGGCTTCCCCATTTTCCAAGTTCCATTTTTGAACAGCCAGTTTTACAGCTCTTTCATATATTAAGTTTTAATATGTATTTGGGTTTCTAGTTGGGATTTCTTTCACTGATCTTTCTGTGTACACATGTAACAATCCCACATTGTTTTAATTAGGGTAGAGGTATAAGCTTTAATACCTTAAGATGTAGGATCCCTTATCAGTCTATTTTTCAGTATTTTATTGACCCCACCTTTTGGTTTAATTTCATATACATGTTAGACTCAAATGTTCTAGATCCTACCAAAATGTTGAAATTGAATTTAATGAATCTATTATTTCTTCATGAAGCATAATGCTGGTTTTAAGGGTAAAACATATTTAAAATATATATTCATATGGCTATATGGAAATTAAAATGTACTCAGCTTTATCTCTCTCTCTCTCTTTTTTTTTACAGGCAGAGTGGACAGTGAGAGAGAGAGAGAGACAGAGAGAAAGGTCTTCCTTTTGCAGTTGGTTCACCCTCCAGTGGCCGCTGCGGCGGGCACACAGTGCTGATCCAAAGGCAGGAGCCAGGTGCTTCTCCTGGTCTCCCATGGGGTGCAGGGCCCAAGCACTTGGGCCATCCTCCACTGCACTCCCAGGCCACAGCAGAGAGCTGGCCTGGAAGAGGGGCAACCGGGACAGAATCCGGAGCCCCAACCGGGACTAGAACCCAGTGTGCCGGCACCGCTAGGTGGAGGATTAGCCTATTGAGCCGCGGCGCCAGCCAGCTTTTTCTCTTTATTAAAGATTTAATAAAATGAGCAATTGAATTTTCTATCTTTTCAGCATCTCTTGAGATAATCATGATTTTTCTCTCTTGATCTATTTCTATGATGAATCACATGGACGAATTCCCAACATTTCAATACCTTAGGATTAAGTCCCATTTGGTTATGATGTGTAACTCTATTAATGTGCTTCTGGATTCTGTTTGTTATCAATATAGATAACAACAATAGTTTGTCCCGCAATTCACTTTCTTCCACCTCTACATACATGGATAGTGTTTGCTTAGTTTGTTAACTTTGCAAAAGCAGAATTTCAAAAACTGCTTTATACCGCTGTGTTCTGGAACGGATTAAATAGCACTGAACTTACCTCTTCCTTAAAAGTTCGGTGCAATATCTGCAATGGTTCCTTTTGGAGGATATAACACTTTGACCATACTCACAGGTTTAATGGGTGCCAATGAAATTTAAGCTTTAGGGCCCCTTGTGTGAGATCCTAATAAGTCCTCAGAAGGGTCCTAGCAATTTGTTCTCAGGGTAATCTGGTTTCGAGAAATTTGCAAAGTAAGAGTTTTTAAAATCACAACTGGCTAAGGCTGCTTTCTCTTTCCATGCTGGTTTATGACGTCACTCTTCTGTTTTCCTCAGGTGGTGCTGTAGTGGCTGCAGATATCTGGGGGGACCTGGCTAAGGGAAGCTTGGGAAACTTGGAGATGTACTAACCAAATGCCCTACCAGGAAGCACTTGCAGCCTGGCTCAGGGGAGTGTGGCTTTACTCCAGCTGTTGGCACCTCCTTGCTGAGGTCACAGCCTTCCCACAGCAGCCTTCTCACCAGATGCCCGAGTGAGCAGTACAGAAAGACTCCAGCGCGCTAGGCCAAGGCAGTGACTCTGAGAGGAGGGACTGTCTCTGGGGCTCTCTGCATCACAGCAGGACAACTTCCTTCATATGCTCCTGCTTCCATCCCTTCTGTCACAGCTGCTGGTTCCTAATGAATACCTTGCACCCCAAATAGCCTCCCAGCATCTGCTTTTAAAGAACTCAAACTCTGAGAGTTGATTATGCTGTACATTTAATTTGGTTACAATGGGTCACAACACACACACACACCCACACACACACACGTGATGGTTTCAGTCACTTGTTTTGTTATATATTCATTTAGTTATTTCAAAGGCTGAGTGAGTGAGTGAAATTTTTCATCTGCCGATTCATTCCCCAGTTGTCTGCAACAGTCAGGGCTAAGCCAGTCCAAACCCAGGAACTATATCCAGTCTCCCACGTGAGTAAAAGGACCTAAGTATTTGAGCCATCATCTCCTAGGAGCATTAGCTGGAAGCTGGATAGAAGTTCGAATTAGTCAGAACTCAAAGCAGCACTCTGAGATCGGCCACAATGTCTGCTCCATTTCTTAGTTTTGTTATGTTATTGTTAGCAGATCTGCTGTGTAGTAATGGCTTCCAAGGCGTTCCCACTTCCCAGTATATCTACTTAGCTGGCATCATAACAAGAAAGTGCAAAATCAGAGATCATCTTGAGAGATGAATTAGTCCTATGGTGCTCATTTCTGGTAGTATCTGGGTTGACAGAAACCAAAGTGTGAAGTGCATGGAGCCAGAAGCTAATCTGCAGAAAAGTCTCCCAGTTGTCTCACACAGAGATGGTAAGCAAAATACTTGCTTCCAATCAGCACCCAGTCAAAATGGAAGGTTTCTGGTGGAAGGAAAATACTCAATAATGTTGCATATCACTTACAAAAGCATCAGACTTTTAAAAAAATCAAACTGTAAAAATCAGAACCTGGAATTCTTTTATGTAGGGCACAAATCTGCAGGAGTAGCAGAAATAGCAAAACATCTGTGTATGAAATCGCCTGTTTGTTCATTTGTTTTTGTATACTTACCTGTCAAACTGTGTCTTAGAAAGGGTGGGAGGAGGTAAGCAAATGGCATGCCAAATTACTACCCAAAACTGAAAAGTCCTGAATAAACAAGCATTCCAGCGACAGAACCACACATACTTATCAACATATCCATGCATGTAACTTGTGAGTAATTTGATTCCACAAGTATGAAGCACAGCGCAACATAGCAGCAATTTTAAAATGCATTTGAATTGCTTGAGGTAATGAGTAACAGCAATTCAACAGTATTTAGGATTAGCCAGTGCACATGAAAACTGAAAATACCTATCTTACATGTGAAAGAGACTAATGGTGTTTTTTTCTAAATTTGCCAATAATCCTAAATTGTTTTTGCATCTCAGTAATGAACTGTGAAGCTGAAAGACACTTTGAGACAATGATAAAGAACAAAGTTTAACATTGCCAGAGCAAAGATCAAATTACTTTTTTCATCTTTCTATAGCAAATGATACTCAAAAAGGATCGCTATAATATGGCGCAAAGTATGTAGCCAAAAACTGTCATAGAAATGCAATAATTAATAAAAATATATTAATTACCTCCATTTTGTAATATTTGCATCTGGATTTACGGTTTTGTTTGTAGTTTATTCTTTTTATATTTTCATTGCAAGTAAGCATTTACTTTGCTATCTTTTTTTTTTTTTTCTGGACAGGCAGAGTGGACAGTGAGAGAGAAAGACAGAGAGAAAGGTCTTCCTTTGCCGTTGGTTCACCCTCCAATGGCCGCCGCAGCTGGTGCACTGCAGCTGGCGCACTGCGCTGATCCAATGGCAGGAGCCAGGTGTTTATCCTGGTCTCCTATGGGGTGCAGGGCCCAAGCACTTGGGACATCCTCCACTGCACTCCCTGGCCACAGCAGAGAGCTGGCCTGGAAGAGGGGCAACCGGGACAGAATCCGGTGCCCCGACTGGGACTAGAATCCGGTGTGCCGGTGCCACAAGGCAGAGGATTAGCCTAGTGAGCCACGGTGCTGGCCACTTTGCTATCTTTTTACGTTCCAAAAACATGTACCATTTTGGTAAAGAGGGTGACAAAACTGTTCACATTTTGAGACCAAAAAGCTAGAATTCACTTCTACTCTTATGTGAAAGGACAAATCTGCCTCTGATGATATTTGGCCATTTCAGACTTTCTATTTCCTCCAGGGTCAGTTTTAGTACACTAGGTTTTCCCAGATAATAATTCATTATAATCATTCATTTTTTTCAGTTTTACAACTGGTTTACTTATTTTTACGTTAAGTAGTCTCATAATTTTTTAATTTCTTCTGCCTATTCTGACTTACCTCTTAGATTTAATTTGTATGCTCTATTTTTCCTGATTTGACTATTCAATGGTGTTTACCTACTTACTGTCCCCTCCCCTTAAAAACTTGGCTTTTACTCATTAGTTCAATTATTTTTAGTTAATTGCTGCTCCTATTGTTATTCTTTCTTGCCTAGTGTGCCTTTTTAAATTATTTTATTTTCAATCATTGCTTGTTTTAAAGTTGTCTCTTTTCTCAGCATAGAATTGAGTTTTGCTTTGAAACTTGACTATAGTTCTTAAACAGTTGTAATTAGCCCATTTACAGTTATTAATATGTTCAATATGTTAAGTTTAATATTAACAACATATTGTGCTTTTTGTTGGTATTGATATTCTTGAATATAAAAATAATTTCACTGGGGGGGGGGGGTGCCAGGATGGTGGAATAGCAACAGGGGGTCTGATTAGGCTGTGTGAAATTAATGTTAAAAAAGTGGAGAAAGTACACTCTCAGGGTAAAGCTGTGGGGGAACTGCAGGGAGAGAATCTTCAAAGGCAGTAGAAACAGCCTGAGACTGTGCGCAAAGAACAGAAATGCAGCAAAAGACCCAGCAGCTTGGATTTGGGGGGGGAAGGTGCCCGCCCTGGCAAGCCAGGTGAGATTGTACTCCATAGGCCCATGCTGCTGTTGATAACAGTGGGAGGGAGAGCTTAGTGAACTGTACCTTTTCGATTACGACCTGCATCCTCCACAAAAGTGCGGCAACTGCTCACCCAAATTGGGGGGGGGGTGCAAAATGAAGCTACCTGTCTCTCTCCCTCCCCGCTCCCTGCTACAACAGAGACATGCAACCAGCGGTGAGAGGGGTGGCACATTTTTGGACATAGGCAAGTAGCGGCCACCCAACTCATGTGCGTGCACCCAGCAATTATTGGGGTGGCCCTCCACCCAGTCTGCAGGGGCAAGCATAGCAGTTCAAGAGAAACCAAGGGAGATGGTCTCCACCACGCCAGATGCACCCAGCCAGCAAGAGTTTGGTAAAGTAGTAGGATATAAAATCAACACACAAAAATCAATAGCTTTTGTCTACACAGACAATGCCATACCTGAGAAAGATCTTCTAAGATCAATCCCATTCACAATAGCTACAAAAATATTTAAATACCATGGAATAAAGCAAAGATCTCTATGATGAAAATTACAAAACATTAAAGAATGAAATAGAAGAAGATATAAAAAAGGGGAATAATTTTCTATATTCATGGATTGGAAGAATAAACATCTTCAAAATGACCATACTACTGAAAGCAATTTATAGATTCAACGCAATCCCAATCAAAATACCAACAACATTGCTAAAATTCATATGGAAATACAAGAGACCCCAAATAGCTAAAGCAATCTTAAACAATAAAAACAAAGAAAGAAGCATCACAATATCAGACCTCAAGACATAACTATAGGACAGTTATAATAAAAAATACAATCAACCTGGTGCTGGCACAAAAACAGACACGTAGATCAATGGAATGGAATAGAAACTCAAAAAATTAATCCACATATCTACAACCACTTATCCTTGACAAAGGAGCAAAAATCAACCCCTGGAGCCAAGATAGTCTCTTCAACAAATGGTGCTGGAAAAACCAGATATCCACATACAGAAGTATGAAACAAGACCCCTACCTTATATTTTACACAAAAATCCACTCAATGGGGATCAGAGAACCAAATCTATGATGTGATACCATCAAATTACCACACATCATTGGGAAAACCATACAAGACATTGGCATAGGCAAAGACTTCTTGGGAAAAAACCCAGAAGCACAGAAAATCAAAGCCAAAATTAACAAGTGGGACTACATGAACCTGAGAACCTTCTGCACTGCAAAAGAAACACTCAGCAAAGTGAAGAGGCAACTGACAGAATGGAAGAAAAGATTTTCAAACTATGAAACTGATAAAGAATTAACTTCCAGAATCTAAAAAGAGCTCAAGAAACTAAACAATCACAAAACAAAGATTCTACTCAAGAAATAGGCAAACGACCTAAACAGACTTTTTCCAAGAGAGGAAATTCAAGTGGCCAATAGACACATGAAAAAATGCTCAGGATCTCTAGCCTTCAGGGAAATGCAAATCAAAGCCACAATAAGGTTTCACCCCTCCACACCCCCCCACACCCCCACCCCACCCCCTGCTTAGAATGACTCTCATACAGAAATCAACAAACAACAAATGCTGGTGAGGATGTGAGGAGAAGAGTATGTTAATCCCTGTTGGTGGGGATATAAACTGGTATGGCCACCATGGGATACAGTATGGAGATATCTCAGAAAGCAGAATATAGACCTACCACATGATCCAGCCATCCCATTCCTGGGTATTTATCCAAAGGAAATTAAATCAGAATATGAAAAACTGATCTGTAACCCCATGTTCATCTCAGCTCAATTTACAATAGCTAAGAAAATGGAATCAACCCAGATGTCCATCAGCTGAAGGCTGGATAAAGAAATTATGGTATATATACACTATGAAATACTACAAAGCGGTAAAAAAAAACCGAAATCCTGTCATTTTCAAGAAAATGGATGCAACTGAAAACCATTATACTTAGTGAAATAAGCTAGTCACAAGAAGACAAATATCATATGTTCTCTCTGAGCTGTGGTAACTAATTCATTACCTAAAATGTAATCTGTAGGAGCAAAACTGACACTTTGAGATACAATGATTTTGAACAACCCTTGCCTTGACTGTCAAGGAGCAATATTTTTTTTGTTGTTTATTTGGTTGTTTTTTTTTTTTTTCATTTTTTTTTCTTAATAATTGTTGACCTCTCTACTTAGTGTGGGTTAATCTTATGAATATAAAATTTAACTGAAAATTGACCTCTATAAAAAATAAGAATGGGAAAGGAAGAAGGAAGAGGAAAAAGGGCAGGGATGTGGATGGGAGGTAGGTGGGATGAAGAATCATCACGTTCTTAACTCTGAAGACATATCTTCTTCTTTTTTCTATACTTCAATTTTAGTTGATTGTATGATTTCTTATGAATTATCATCATTCAATAGTATATTTTTGTTTTTGGTTCTATAGAATAAGGATATAAGCATACTCACTCATTTTTCTTATGCTACTCTTCCAACTATCCTAATCTACATAGTTTCAATAGTCAATATTCATAGTATTTATACTCTGCTTGCTAGCTAAAATATTCTTGTTTGTTCAGTCTATATTTCTGAGTATGATTCTGATGGACAATTTCTTTGTTGAGGCTTCTACAGTTATCTCTTAGTTGGTTAATAATCACATTTCGGGGCTGGTGCTGTGGCACAGGTTAATCCTCTGCCTGCGGGACCGGCATTGCATATGGATGCCGGTTCTAGTCCCGGTTACTCCTTTTCCAATCCAGCTCTCTGCTATGGCCTGGGAAAGCAGCAGAAGATGACCCAAATGCTTGGGCCCCTGCACCTGTGTGGGAGACCTGGAAGAAGCTCCTGGCTCCTGGCTTCGGATCAGTGGAGCTCCGGCCATTGCGGCTATTTGGGGAATGAACCAACAGAAGGAAGATCTTTTCCTCTGTCTCTTCCTCTTTCTGTCTGTAACTCCATCTCTCAAATAAATAAACAAAAAAAAATCACATATCAGGAGATTCTTCAAGAATGGCTCCACAAACTGTATGTTATACATATTTTTCTGGGGTGGATATTTGATTCAGTAGTTAAGATGCTGCTTGGAATACCTGTGTTCCATATCAGAGTGCCTGGGTTCTAGCCCCAGCTCTGCTTTTGATGCCAGCTTCCTGATAATGTGTGTCCTGGGAGGCTCAAATAGTTGTGTTGCTGTCATCCACATTTGTAAATGGATTGAGTTCTTGGCTACTGGCTTCACCATGGTGTAGCCCCAGCAGTTGCAGGCATTTGGGAAGTGAACAAATAGATGGAATATCTTTCTATGGGGACTAGCACTGTGTCATAGTAGGTTAAGCCTCTGCCTGCAGCATCAGCATCCCATACTGGCACCTATTTGAGTCCTGGCTGCTCCACTTCCTATCCAGCTCCCAGCTAATGGCCTGAGAAAGCAGTGGAAGATAGGCCAAGCACTTGGGACCCTGCATGCACGTGGGAGACCTGGAGGAAGCTTCTTGCTCTGGCTCCTGGATTGGCCCAGCTCCAGCCATTGCAGCCATCTGAGAAGTGAACAATTGGATGGAAGACCTTTCTTTTTCCCTCTCTCTGACTCTACCTCTCAAATAAATAATCTTTAAAAAAAGATATCTCTCTGTATTTTTTCTCTCTCTCACTTTCTCCCTCTCTCCTTTTCTCCCTTCTCTCTCATCTTCCCTTCCTCCTTCTCTCTGCCTTTTAAATTAAAATATTAATCAATACATTTTGAATGTTTTTGTCAGTTTTTTTTTGTGTCTGAGTTAAGTATAAAAATGCTGAGTCTCATTTCCTTGAAAACATGGTCATCTTTAAGGTCTGATATCGGAATTTCTTTCTTTCTTTTTTTTTTTTTTTTTTTTTTTTTTTTTTTTTTTTTTGACAGGCAGAGTTAGACAATGAGAGAGAGAGAGACAGAGAGAAAAGTCTTCCTTCCATTGGTTCACTCCCCTAATGGCCACCACGGCTAATGCCGCACCAATGCAAAGCCAGGAGCCAGGTGCTTCCTCCTGGTACCCCATGTGGGTGCAGGGCCCGACCACTTGGGTCATCCTCCTCTGCCTTCCCGGGCCACAGAAGAGAGGCGGACTGGAAGAGGAACAACCGGGACAGAATCCGGAGCCCCAACCAAGACTAGAACCCGAGGTGCCAGTGCCACAGGCAGAGGATTAGCCTAGTGAGCCGCGGCACTGGCCTGATATCAGAATTTCTGACATTACTTCAGGGAAATATATTTGGGGCAATGGGATTCCCAGAGTCCAAAAAACTAAAGCCACTAAGTTGGTCCCTCTGTCTTTAAATAAAATGAAACCTGATGTCATGTTTCTTTCCCTCTGATATTCTGTAATCTGGGTACAAGCCAGAGTGCTTCCTTTGAATGATGTCAACTGATTTGGGATAACATAATTGTATATTTAACGGCAATTTGGCACTCTATAGGTCATTTTTAACTCAATACTTCCTAATCAAAAGCTCATGTAGATTTGAGTCCCCAAGAAACTGGAGTGCTCATTATTTTAGACAATGACAATGATATAACTTGGTCATGCTCTCTTTCTTCCACGGTGTACACAAAGTTCACAACTCTGGTTTCTATTCATAGCAATTTTAACATCCCAGTGGTTTGTATATTTTTCTCCTCATCCTTTCCATGATGCTGATTTTTATTTGGCTACTTCCGGTTGTGCGTGTGGGTCATACGCAGAGTATTTTCTGGTTATTATCTTTCTGTGAGAGTGTCATTTCCATTCTCATCCCTTGCTAATTCTGAGACATCCTCCAAGGTTCAACTCCTCTACTTACTCTTCCTGCAATTATTCTTGGGTGCTTCCACAGTCTTCATTTATTGCACTCATAACTGCATAATAATGTTTTGTTGATATAGCTCCTCAGCCACACAGAGATTTTGAACTCTCTCAGGACAAAAAAAGTATTTTTATATCTAATTCTAATTTTCCAACATCTAATGCTGGATTTATGTTTATTCAATGAATGACTGAACAAAGGAATGACATTGGTTTGTCTGCTTTTGATTATAAACCATAGTGACTATACTTCAACAAGAATACCCCACCTTTCTGTCAAGCCCTTTGTTTTCTGTATTGATTTATCACTCAGCACTCTCCACATAGCCCCTCTGACCCAACCAACCCCAAGTTTTTGCTCATACATTTTGCATTCCCTTGAGGGCCCCATCCTCACTTGGCTTCATGAAACCTGACACCCTAGATTTAATCTGGTGGCACTGACTTTCCCTTGACTCCACTTATTCTTCAGCCAAAAGACCCCGCACATGCAGAACTGCAGGCTTTAGATAGAGCCCTGGCAGCAGTCTGGCATTCTTTTCTGTGATGTGTCTGCATGTTGACACCTGGGTTACCCTTTAGGGCTTCTCCAACTGACTCCCTGGTTTCAATTTGTCTCTACTTCTACTACTGCCTTCCTTTCTTCCTTCCCTGGAAGAGAGGAGCTGCTTTAACTATTTCATGTTGGAATGTAGTTTCTCTTGTAAAACCGGTTGATTTCTCAATTGCATCCAGAAACAGAAATCTCTGTCAATTCAGTCAATTACTGAGTGGCTGTATTTCCTAGGTCCCATTCTGGGACAGAAAAAAAATACTGAATTTGGAGAAAAATAATCTGGGGTTGATCCTATCTTTAACACCCATTAAATTTCTTCAGAAATATGCAAAGAAATGGGATTGCCTCAGTGGAATTAATGATTCTTGTGTGCATTATAGGATTATCATGAGGAGCAAGTGAATTTATGAAGATCAGAGCCTTCTATTATTTAATTTATTTATTAGACTGTAGCCATGAGCTGGGAACTTAGTATGGGTATCTTATGTAGGTGGCAGTGACCAAACTAATTGAATTATCACCCACCTCTGCCTCCCAGAATACACATTAGCAGGAAGCTGGAATGGAAACAGAAGCTGTGACTAAAACCTAGACATTCTGACATGGGATGCCACCTTCCAAGACCTTCCTTAACCACTACATCCAGACGCCTGCTCCAAGGGGCATTTTAAAACTTTGATGGATTATACAAACCATGGTTGTTATCATAAAAGAAATTTCAAAAATAAGATCTATAATTCCTACCTGTTATTTTCAACAATGATTACATTTTTAAAAAATACAATATAATGATGTATAACAGAATCAGTAAAGGTACTATTTAGAAACTCTGAAAAATTGTGAACTCAGTGTGCATCAATTTTTGCTGGATTTGTTTTTGTATCCAATACCACAATGTGTGATTCAAGTGTGGTGATCAGTCTCATACATTTCCATATCGTACTTGTAGGTCACCAGAGTGAACTTCTAATCCTACCCCTACCCATTTGCTTCTTCAAGCATGAATTTAGTAACAGTCTTGCTAGCTATAACCTGTAACAAGCAGGGTACCTGGCCTTGAAAAATGTTAGTGCTCAGGGGCTGGCACTGTGGTACAGCAGGTTAAAGCTACGGCCTGCAGCACCAGCATCCAATATAGGCACCGGTTCGAGACCCGGTTGCTTTATTTCCTACCCAGCTCTCTGCTATGGCCTGGGAAAGCAGTGGAAGATGGCCCAAGTCCTTGGGCCCCTGCACCCACATGGGAGACCCAGAAAAATCTGGCTCCTGGCTTCGGATCAGCTCAGCTCTGGTCATTGCAGCCAATTGGGGAGTAACCAGCGGATGGAAGACCTCTCTCTCTCTGGATCTACCTCTCTCTGTAACTCTGTCATGCGAATAAATAAAAATAAATCTTAAAAAAAAAGTTAGTGCTCAGTCTTCATAGCAAGAGGGTTTCAGTGTTTATCCTAAAGTATGGAAGTTCAGCTTCTTTGATTCAAGAATGTAATTCTAATTAATGGCAAAGATTATGTTACTGTTCATGCTTTCCTAAAACTATATTTTAAGAAATTAAGGCAATTTACATGTTTTAGACTTGAAATGATGACTCAAAACTCTACTATATAAAACATTACACAGAGTTTATTATATCTCATAGTGTCTGTGTTAGAATCTCATCATGGTATAGAAAACATTCTGCTTGTTAGATTTTAAATTTTTCTGAAATTTCAAATATTTCTTTATTGTTTTTCAACTGCTTAACATCAAACATACAACTAGCAGGAAGATATTTAATAATGTTTCTAATCTTATTTTTAATGATAAATATTGGAGATTCCAAGGTAGTAGAATACGGAAGGGTGTTCTGTTCTAGGCTAGGAGTAAATAGTGGAAAAAAAAGAGAGAGAGTGTAGGAAGTACATTATCAGGGGTAAGTTAGAGAGGAAACCACAGTGGAAATTCTATGGAAGAAAGAGGAATGCTGTGAATCAGTGAGGAAGGGGTGGATGTGCAGCAGGAACACAGAGAAAAAACATGACCCCTGTAGAAGTGCCCGAGAAAGCGCCAATTTTAGAGAGCGAGGTGAGATAAGACTGCAGCAGCCCCTGCCACTGGTGATACAGCCAGAGGAGGAGTGTGGCATGAGTCCAGCCTGGAGCACCAAGTGGGACAGATACCCACTGACTCACTGACCAAAAACAGGCATTTTTCTCTCATCCTATGCCTACTCCACAATGGCACCTGATTACTGGCCAAGAGAGGGTGATTGCCATTTGGGGGGCATAAGTAGTAACTGTAGAAGCTCTTGTGCACAGGCCCAGCAAACGCTGAGACAAAATGCCATCTTGTCTGCAGTACCGGTGGCAGCAGCTTGGTGGTGCACTCTTGGCAACAGTGGGAAGAAGGCAACATTTAGCCTGCAGCTCTTGTGCACGCATGTGATCCAGAGCTTCTACAAGAGGGAAAAAAATCTGTAGTCCCAACTGATTTTGAGTCTGGCTTGGAGGACTGATGGGGGGTAGGCACCCACAAAGTACTGTGAGGTGCCCCTAACCTCTCAACATATCACAGGCTCAAGGGCTCAAACAGACTAGGCAGAGAACACACAGGCAGCTGGCCCTCAGAACATCTGTACCTCTTGGGTCTGGGTCAAGCCAGTGAGGCAGAGCTGGATCTCTGCATTCCATGACTAGAGAGTCTCAGGTGCTAAGACTGTGGGGACTCTATGACTGGATGGGAGGGAGGAGGGTGTAGCTGGGTCTCTGGGCAATCACTGTGAGTGGCTCCACATGCTCAGAGCTCCCTGATTGCCAGGTAGGGGGTCACACCAATGGGATCAGTATTCACACACAGACTGCACAGATCCTTTGTGCAGATCATATGGCAGCGCAGTTGAGAGTTGCACCCACTGTGGGCCAACACCCAGGCATTGATCAACTTGGAAGAGAGGAGGTGAGGGTGTGATTACACCAACAGAGGTGACCATACTCTCCTTTTTGCTAAAAAGAGAACTACCATGCCCAACTAGGGTGTCACCCTGGATACTTGTCCCACCCTGGAGCACTGGGGAGAGCTCCCTATCCCAACCCAGCACACACCTCTGTGTATTCACTGAAAGAGCAGACACCCCACTAAGCCACAGTCACATAATTCATAGATAAAACCCACCAGAAGAAAAAATCAACAAGTATATCCACAAATGCCTAACATAAATACAGAAATTCAAGAAACAAGAAAAAGGAAGGCTGGTGCCGTGGCTCAATAGGCTAATCCTCCACCTTGCGGCACTGGCTCAACAGGTTCTAGTCCAGGTTGGGGCGCTGGATTCTATCCCGGTTGCCCCTCTTCCAGGCCAGCTCTCTGCTGTGGCCAGGGAGTGCAGTGGGGGATGGCCCAAGTGCTTGGGCCCTGCACCCGCATGGGAGACCAGGATAAGTACCTGGCTCCTGGCTTCGGATCAGTGCAATGTGCCGGCCGCAGTGTGCCGGCCGCGGCAGCCATTGGAGGGTGAACCAACAGCAAAAGGAAGACCTTTCTCTCTGTCTCTCTCTCTCTCACTGTCCACTCTGCCTGTCAAAAAAAAAAAAAAGAAAAGAAAAGAAAAGAAAAGAAAAAGAAAGAAAGAAAGAAAGAAAAAGGAAGACAACAAGACACTCCCAAAGTAGAACAACAAAGTTCAATATCAGCATGTGAAGATGAAGAGATTGATGAAATGCCTGAAGTGGAATTCAAAAGATTAATCATAGGATTACTCAGAAGCCATGAGAAGTGAATTCAGGAATTAGAGAAATCCATACATAATATGTATAAAAATTTTCCCATGAAATTGAGATTCTGAAGAGAAATCAAAATGAAATATTAGAAATGAAGAATTCAATATGTCAAATAACAAATACAGTGGAAATCCTGAACAGTCTCAGTGAAGCGGAAGAAAGAAAATCCAAGCTAGAAGACAAATCTTTGGATATTTTTTTCAGTCAGACCAGAAAAAGAAGAATGAATTAGAAAAATTAAAAATAGTTGGAGATTTATGTGATCCTATCAAACAACCCAACATATGGGTCTTGGCAGTTCTTTTAGAAAAGACAGAATGGATTAGAACACCTATTAAGTGAAATAATTACAGAAAACTTCCCTAATTTGGAGAAAGAAAGGGATGTATTAGTACAATAAGCATATAGAACTTCTGATAGACATGACCAGAAAAGATATTCACTACAACACACTGTAGTCAAACTTTCAACAGTTAAACATAAAGAAAAGTCTCTAAAATGTGCACAAGAGAAATGTCAGATTACTTTCAGAGGATCCCCAATTAGACTCACAGCTGACTTCTCATCAGAAACCCTACAGGCTAGGAGAGAATAAAGAGACACAGTGTAAGTCTTAACAGAGAAAAACTGTCAACCCAGAATACTGTATCCTGCTCTTACTTATGAACAAAGGTGAAATAAAAACCTTCCATAACAAACAGAAATGGAAATAATTTGTCACCACTCATCCAGCCATACAAAAGATATTAAAGATGGGCTACACACAGAAGCACAGATAGTCATCATTATGAAAGAATGTGAAGGGTGAAAATTTTCCAGTAAAAGTACAAAAGAAATCTAAAGTCAAAAAAATAGGAATATTTATGGGAAAATGGCAGGGCTAAGTTGTTGCTTATCAATAGTAACCTTGAATGTAAGTGGCTTAAACTCTATAATTAAAAGATACAGGCTAGGGTACATGTGTTGTGGCATAGTGTAGTACACCTCCACATGTGGTGCTAGAATCCCAAATAGGTGCCAGTTCACGTCCCAACTGCTCTTATTCTGATACAGCTCTCTGCTATGGTCTTGAAAAGTTGTAGAAGATGACCCAGGTACTTAGGCCCTTGCACCTGCATGGGAGACCAGAAAAAGCTCCTAGTTACTGTCTTCAGATCAGCTCAGCTCCAGCCATTGCATCCATCTGGAGAGTGAACCAGTGAATAGAAGACTTTTTACTCTGTCTATGTCTGTCTTTCTTTCTTTCTCTCTCTCTCTCTCTCTCTCTCTCTCTCTCTCTTTCTCTCTCTTTCTCTCTCTTTCTCTCTCTCTCTGTAACTCTACCTCTCAAATAAATAAAATCTTTAAAAAAAGAGTATGGCTGAATGGATTAAAAAAACAACAACAAGACGCACCTGTTTCCTGTCTATAAGAAACACACCTCTCCAACAAAAATACTCATACTGAAAGTGAAAGGATGGATAAAGAATATACCGCAGTAAGAAACAACAAATCCAGTCATTTGCAACAAAATGGAGGAATCTGGAACACATCATGCTGAGTGAAATAAGCCAGTCCCAAAGGGACAAATACCATATGTTCTCCCTGATCGGTGACAACTGACTGAACACCAAAAAGGAAACCTCCTGAAGTGAAATGGACACTATGAGAAATGGTGACTTGATCAGCATAGCCCTGACTGTTAATGAACAACTTAATACATTATCCTCTTAGTAGTTTTTTTGTCTGTTTTACTTAATATGACTGGTTTAATTCTGTAATTAATACACAGTTATTCTTAAGTGTTGAAATTTAACTGAAATGTGATCCCTGTTAAACATAAGAGTGGGGATAAGAGAGGGAAGAGATGTACAATTTGGGACATGCTCAAGCTGACTTGCCCCAAATGGTAGAGTTAGAAACATACCAGGGGACTCCAATTTAATCCCATCAAGGTGGCATGTACCAATGCCATCTCACTAGTCCAAGTGATCAATTTCAGTTCACAATTGATCATAATGAAAGGACTAAGAGTCAAAGGGAGCACATAAACAAGTCTAGTACCTGCTAATACTAACCGATAGAATAAACAAAGGGGAGAGTGATCCAACATGGGAAGCGAGATACTCAGCAGACTCATAGAATGGCGGATGTCCTAAACAGCACTCTGGCCTCCGAATCAGCCCTAAAGGCATTCGGATCTGGCTGAACAACAACAGGAGTCACTGTGCACTTACTCCTCATGTAGGATCTCTGTCCTTAATGTGCTGTACATTGAGACTTAATGCTATAACGAGTACTCAAACAGTATATTTCACTTTGTGTTTCTATGGGGGTGCAAACTGTTGAAATCTTTACTTAATGTATACTAAACTGATCTTCTGTAAAAAAAAAAAAGAAGAAGAAATTATTATCAATTCCCAACTTGACTTTCACTGGGATTAAACATGGCAATAGGTCTGATCTGATTTCATCATCATTTAAAAAATCATCTATTATTTTTCACTTTATGTTTCTGTGTGGGAGCAAACTGTTGAAATCTTTACTTAATGTATGCTAAACTGATCTTCTGTATATAAAGAGAATCGAAAATGAATCCTCATGTAAATGGAAGGGGAGAGGGAGTGGGAAAGGGGAGGGTTGCGGGTGGGAGGGATGTTATGTGGGGGAAGCCATTGTAATCCATAAGCCGTACTTTGGAAATTTATATTCATTAAATAAAAGTTAAAAAAAGATATTCCATTCTAATGGAAAGCCAAAAAGGCAGGTATAGCTATCCTAACATCAGACAAAATAAACTTTAACACAAAAACTGCTAAAAGAGACAAAGAAGGGCACTATGTAATGATTAAGGGATCAATTCAACAGGAAGATGTGACTATAATAAATGTATATGCACCCAATGCCAGGGTGCCTGGCTATGTAAAACAAATAGCAATGGATCTGAAGACTCAAATACAACAGTAATGGAGGACTTCAACAAGCCACTTTCATCAATTGACAGATCAAGCAGACAGAAAATTAGCAAAGAAACAACAGAGGTAATCGACACTATGGACCAAATGGACCTAATGGATATCTCCAGAACTTTTTATCCCATCACTGCAGAATACACATTCTTTCTATCAGTGTTGGAACATTCTCTAGGATAGACCATATGGTAGGTCATAAAGCAAGTCTCAGCAAATTCAAATAAACTAAATTATACCATTCATTTTTTTCTGACCATAATGGAATGAAGCTAAAAATTAACAACTCAGGAATCTCTAGATCATATGCAAACACATGTAGACTGAACAACATGCTCTTAAATGAACAGTGGGTCATATAAGAAATCAAAGAGAAATCAAAAAATTTCTGTAAACTAGTGAAGACAACAATACAACATGTCAGAACTTATGGGACACAGCAAAAAACATTAAAAGGGAAAATATAGCAATTGGTGACTACATGAAGAAATTGGAAAGGCATCAAATGAGCTATCAGTGCATCTGAAGCACCTAGAAAAACAACAACAAACCAAATCCCAAATTAGCTGGAGGAAAGAAATAATTAAAATCAAAGGAGTAATAACAAAATTGAAATAAAAAACACAACACAAAAGATCAGTGAAATGAACAGTTGGCTTTTTGAAAAAATAAACAAAATTGATTAACCATTGGCCCAACTAACCAAAAAAAGGGAGATGATCCAAATCAATAGAACCAGAGATGAAAAAGAGAAGTGCAACAAGAGAGAGCACAGAAACAGAAAGAATCATCAAGAATTTCTATGAGGAGCTATATGCCAACAATTAGAAAGTCTAGATAGATTCCTGGACACAATATACCAAAATTGAGTAATGAAGACATAGAAAACCTAAATAGACCAGTAAGCAAGGCAGAGATTCACTCAACAATAGACCCTCCCAACAAAGAAAAGCTTAGGGCAAATGGTTTCATTGCTGAAGTCTACCAGAAATTTAAAGAGGAATTAATTCCAGTTCCTTCCAAGCTATTAAAAAAATTGAAAGAGAGAGAATCCTCCTGAATTCCTTCTAGAAAGCCAACATCACCCTAACTCTAAAATCAGAAAAAAGAAACAACAGAGAAAGAGAACTATAGACCAATATCCTTGATCAAAATAGAGGGAAAAATCCTCAACAAGGGGCAGGTGCTGTGGTATAGTAGGTTAAGCCTCCACCTGTGGCAACAGCATCCCTTTCCTTACATCTTATGCAATAATCCCCTAAAAATGGATCAATGACCTAAACCATGACCCCAAATCATCAAATTAATAGTAAAAATTGGGGAAACTCTGCAAGACATTAGAATAAAGACTTCTGAGAAAAGACCCCAGAAGCTCAGGCAATCTAAGCAAAATTGACAAATGAATGCAATTACATCAAGCTAGGAAGCTTCTGCACTGCAAAAGAAACACTCAAAGACATGAAGAGGATACCAACAGAATGGGAGAAAAAATTTGCAAACTGCGCAACTGTTAAAGGGTTAATATCCAGAATCTTAAAGAGCTGAAGAAATTCAACGAAAAATCCAGTTAAAAAATAGGCGAAGGAATTGAATGGGAATTTTTCAAGAGAGGAAATTTAAATGGCCAACAGACACTTGAAAAATGCTCAGCTATCAGGGAAATGCAAATCAAAACCACAATGAGGTTTTACCTCACACCAGTTAGAATGGCTCTCATACAGAAAATAAAAACAACAAATGCTGCCAAGGATATGGGGGAAAAGGTACACTAATTGTTGGTGGGAATGTAACCTGTACAGCCGTTTTCGAAGACGCTATAGAGATCTCAGAAATCTTAAAAAAGATCTACCATATGACGCAGAAATCTGACTACTACGAATTTACCCACACGAAATGAAATCAGCATATGATAGAGTTATCTGTACTCCATGTTTTTGAAGCTCAATTCACAATAGCTAAGACATGGAATCAGTCCAGATGTCCATCATCTGTTGACTGGATAAAGAAATTATGGTACGTATACATTATGAAAACTATGCAGCAATAAAAATATGAAAACCTGACTTTTACAACAAAATGGATGCTAATGGAAACCAATGTACTTTATGAAATAAGCCAGTGTCAAGCAGACAAATACATGTGTTTTCCCTGATCTCTGATAACTAAATAGAGTACCTAAAAGGTACTATATAGAGAAGTGAAATTGACAGCTTTAGTTTTGATAATTGTTTACAGTCCTTGTCTCTATAGTCATGGAACAGTGATTTTTCTTCATACTATTTGTTGAACCCTTTACATAGTGTTTTAGTGTTGGGTTAATCTTATTTGTATAAATTCAACTAAAAATAGATCTTTGTCAAAATTAAGAGTGGGAATAGGAGAGAGAAGAAGAAGAAGGGCGGAAGCATGGCCAGGAGAGAAGGTAGGGTGGGAAATATCACTATGTTCCTAGATCTGTATATAGAAAATCATGAAATTTGTATATCTTAAATAAAATTTAAAAGAATAAAAAATCTTAAGTTAATAATAAATATTAACATTTTAAAATATATTCTTCTAAATAAACATATAGACACACATGCACAATTTTTTGTATGTATAAATTTTTAAGCAAAGAGGCAGAGACAGACAAAGAGAACTCTCACATGAAGCCAGGAACCAGTAAATCAGTACAAGTCTCTCACATGAGGTGATAGAGAACCAATTATTGATAGATCATTTGCTGCCTCCCAGGTTTCACATTAATAAGAATCTAGAACTAGGAATAGAGCATGGCCTCAAACCAAGGTAATCTGATGTGGATATGGGTATCCTAACTGCTGCATCAAACATGGCCTTGTGCACACATCTGTTGGGTGAATGTTTGGAGTAGAGGTTAAGGCACCACTGGGAATGCTCACAATACACATGAGAGTGCCTGGGTTCAAGTCCCGGCTTCATTTCTGATTCTAGCTTCCAGCTAATTACATCCTGGGAAGCATAACGTGATGACTCAAGTACATAGGTCTCTGCCACCCATGTGCAAAATCCAGGTTGACTTCTGGGTTTTTGAATTTTTCTTGTCTGGCTCTTAGACACATTCAGAGTGAATCAGTATATGAAAGATTGATTCTCTGTCTTTTTCAAATAAATAAATAAATTTTAAAATATGTGAATTTAATACAGAAAATTTGAAAAGGAACTTAAGATATTTAGAACATAAGATATTTTAAGTTATCAAAGATACCTGAAATAACAGAAAACAAACTATTGACTCAAAAAATATATGAGTAGCAAAATTAATTTGTATATGATAGAGTCAAGACTATATGAAGAGCTCCTTTAGATGTATAATGAAAAGACAAAACAAATAAGTATAAAAATGAGTTTTAAAGTATGAACAGAGGTGAAATAGCAAAAATTTAATGACCTAAAAATGGGACAAAGAAATGTTTTACCTCCACGGTTGGGCATACATTTCCATTGGAAAAATGAAAAAAGATACAATATGTGATTTTCCAACCAATTTATTGAATAGGAACCAGTGTTTTTGGATAAATTTGTGATGTACAAAATTTAAAATTTTGAACAATACCAGATTTTGAAGGGAGCTCTTAGATGAGGCTTTTATGAACAAAAGTGGTACAAAAATTTTAGAAAGTAATTTGGAATTCTCTAGTAAAGACAACCTTTTGTATATTCCACCCACAAGCAATTTCCCTTCTTGGCATAGACCCAAGAAAAACACTTTCACATGTGTACCAGGAGATGCATATAAGAATGTGCTTAGCAATACAATGCAGAGGAGCCAAACATTGGAAAGAATCCAAAGGTTCATGGACAAGAAAATGGATAAACTGTGATTTAACTGAAAACACACTTTCATGCAGCAAAGAAAATGAATAAGTTACATCTATATATTATTCTGTGTATACTAGTACTATACGAATAATACAGGGAGGGGCACAGTGGTATAAAGAAAAGGGAACTGAAGCAACAACATAAAAAGGTAAAAAAAATTAACAGAGATGCATGGACAATGATAGTATGATAGAACCCAAGAATTGCAATTAATCCGTTTTCATGCACACTAGGAACAAATTTTACAAAAACATGTTATCTGATTATACATTTTTCATAAACCAAGAAAATTTAGAGGTAGCATTTGGTCTATTAATTAAGATACTAGTTAGGATGCCTATACCACATATTGGAGGGCCTGTGCTTGATGTCTGAATATGGATCCTGGACTCCAGCTTCTTGCTCATACAGACACTAGAAGGCAGCAAGTTATTTGTTGAGTAATTGGGTCTCTGCCATCCATGAGAGAGACCAGGATTGAGTTTCTGATCTTGGCTTTAGTCTCCTGCTGCCCTGGCCTTTTAGAGAGTGAATCAGTAGATGGGAGCTCTCTCTGTCTCAATCTCTTTCAGATCTTAAAAAAATGCAAAAAAGAGACGCTCCATCCAAGATATTCTCCATCAGCCCTGTGTATCTACAAAGTAATGAAAAATAAACTAGAAGAAAATTGAAATGACTATAAAAAGTTTTCCCACTCAAACCTTCCATTCTTAGAACAGATACATTAATATAATAGAAGTGAGAGATACAGAGCTATAGAAGGTGCAAAAGAATCAAGTTAATATGAGCTTTGATTGACACATACATCTCAGTGCCTTACATGGTTTTATTCAAAATTATAGTCCCCGCTTCCCTGTTTATTTATTACCTTTACATTCCCACTAAACAATCACTATAAATAATCTAAAAAATTTAATATCTCTCTCTCTCTCTCTCTCTCTCTCTCTCACACACACACACACAAGTTCTATTATATTTGCCAACATTTTCCAAATTGTGAGTACATTTGACCCACTGTATCACAGGTTCCGTGGATTTAAAAAAACTGTGGATAGAAAATACTCAGAAAAAAAATTATCTCTGTACCAAATACAAAAATCTTTGTCATTAACAATGTAACACTAAACAATACAATAACAACTATTTATAGAGTATTGATATTGTATAGGCATTATGAGTAACCTAAAGATAATTAAAAATATTTGGGGGGGTGCTGGCAATGTGGTATATACCTGGTAAAGCCACTGCCTGCAATGCTGGCATCCCATATGGGCACCAGTTTGAGACCCAGCTGCTCTAATCCAGCTCTTTGCTATGGCCTAGGAAAGCAGTAAAAGATGGCCCAAGTCCTTGGGTCCCTGCACCCATGTGAGAGACCTAGAAGTTCCTGGCCTCCAGATTGGTGTAGCTCCAGCCTTTGTGGCATCTGGGAAGCAAAGCAGCAGATGGAAGATCTCTTTCTCTCTGCCTCTGCCTCTCTGTAAGTCTTCCTTTCAAATAAATAAATAAATATCTTAAAAATGTAAAGTATTTTGGAAGATGTGCACAAGTTTCATGCAAATACAAAGCTGTGAGTATCCCTGGATTTTGGTATTTGAGGGTGTGTCCTGGGACCAATGCATACCGAGGGACACTGACTGTACCTAGAAAGCCAAGGCTGTTCTTGTTGTCTGTGCCTGACTAGAGTCCGTGGGGTCCCTTTAACAGGTGTGTCCTTTCCCTGGCTCCTGTCTGTGCTGATGCCCAGAGCTCACACTTGCTATCTTCTAAGGGTTGACCCTGGGCAATTCAAACTCCAATGGAGATTTTTGTCTTCAGTGGAGGAGACAGTCACCAGTGACCAATTGATATGTGTATTACAAGTCTTAAGATTCTTGCCTTAAAGCTGGGTGGACTCTGTGCTGTGTATTACACTCCCAAACTCTGCCCAGGATAAGGCTGATGCTAGATTTGACTTTGTTCAACATCTTTCTTGTCTTCTTTGTCTTCTTACTGCCTCACAGGAATTCCCCAAGATCACTCCCTCAATAAGTCACTTACAAATAAATTTCTCAAGCTCAGATTCTCGGATCTATCATCATCATCTAAAGTGTTGAGTATGAGTAGAATTCAGTAGAACCTTGGTATGATTTTGTTGAATTTAAACATGCTACACTTTGTGGGAATTATGTTGGTACATGTGTAAAGGAGAAAGAATTTACTCTTCTTCCCTTATGTAGAGAAACATATGGAAGACGGCTCTTCATTATTAAAGACAGAACCTATCCAAGAATAGCTGAAGTACAAATGATTATATATACACACTATATAATATAATATATATATTTATATTTATATAACTGAAGCACTGAACACAGTAGAGTTGATGATAGTTCTCAAGCACAGCTGGACACAGGCACTGGGAAGGTATCATCTTCCCTGTTTTCCTACTTTTCTGATGGCTTCTGTTTTCTTTTGAATATTGGTCTCATTGTCTTCTACTGTAGGTGGTTTCCATCATTTGGCAGAAAAAGGTACCTATCCACAGCTTCAAATTACTGCATCCTTATTTCTTGTGAGCCCAGTGGAACAAATCCTCTCTTTGAGTAGCCATATGTGAAAACCTCAGGGAATATCCTAATAAAATAATCAACTCAAAATGAATCACCATGGCATGATGAAAAGGGAAGTAAGCAAACTTGGTTCATGGGCACACTGCTGTGGCTGAGGGCCCAGGCCCTACCAGAAATGCATCTAATGGAATCCTGCCGGGCATAGTGTGTCTGCTTGAAGAAAGGAATATTGGCTACTTAACAAATGAGAGCAACATCTACCTGCCATCATACACACTAAGCCAAATTGTTGGCAAACCCATGTGCCCATCTTATTTGCTTACCACTTTTTTCTAATGTTTTGGATACTTTTTAATGTTGCTTGCCACAATAACCACTCTTAGAAGAGAGCTTCTTGTCCCAAGCTCCACTCTTCGGTGGTCATGTATGTGGGAGTACTTCCTCAAGATCTTCCAAGTCCCCTCCAGGAACTAGAACCAGAAGGGGTTGGCAGTGCCATGTTCCTAAACATTCAAGAGTGGATGTGGTCACCAGAGTCCCTTTGCTTTAAATCTTGTGTTCCCAGTTCCTGGTGTCCTTTTCTTCCTGCCCAGGCACTCTAGCCCTCTGCACTTGAGGTTGACCGCATACTCTGAGGAGCACTAGACTTCCTAGAAGGTTGTCCTGGGGCCCCACATTTTGCCCCTGATTCTGGGAACAATAGTTACATAGCTGTGGATTGCTCCTGTTTGCTGGAATGTTTCTTTCACAGGGTTGTATAGAATTGATCTCAGAATGGTACTAACTCACTGCTCTATGTGACTCTCGCATGTACTGGATTAGACAATTCTCACACACACACACACACACACACAGAACGCTTTTCCATCCATCATTCTAAATATTTATCAATAGATCTATACTTCCATGAGCCCATTCTTAAGCAAAAAGGAAATACATTTTAAAACAAATTGTCTATATTGACATGGACCCAAACAGAAAAAGTCTGCCCTGGGCCACACACACTCTGAAGGAGGCCCTGTCCAAAGCCTTCTAAAGGCTTTTGGAATATGTTGCATGCTTGTCCCCTATAAAACTTTAAGTTTGGAACTCTCTTGTTTTCTCTTTCTTGCTATCTCTCTGCCACTCTTCCACATGATAACACTGCACAAAGACCTTTGCCAGGATGCAAGTCCCTTAACACTGGAATTCCAATTCAATAAACTTCTATTCACTATAAATTACTCAGCTTCAGATAATCTGCTATAGCAGCAAAAAATGCACTAAGATGCATTCTAAGGAAAATTGCCTCAACCACATTCATTGTTAAGTGATGCAGCCTTTGTCTTTTCCCTTATAATTGGAGTCATGTTCAGAACCCCACAATCCCTCCTCAGCCATAACAGTTTGACTAAAATGGTTCTATAATTAAAGGACATTGAAATAATGGGTTGATAATTCATATGCTTTGGTAAAAACAGAAAATGAAAACTGACAGCAAATTCTTTGGCATCCTCTGATAAAGAACATTAATCTACCTCTCCTGTTCTTGTCTCTACAATGACTTAACCAAAGGAATTCAGTAGAAGTGGTGCCATACAGGTTTCCAAAGCTAGACCTCAGGAAATTGGCAAACTTTCCTTCCTGTCTTTTGGAATTCTAGTCATCATACTGTAGAGAAGTCCAAAGAGTCACGAGGAGAGGCCCATTTAGAATGAAACGAGGCCAGAAGCCCCACCAACTCCCCAGCATGTGAGCGACTGACCTCAGAAGTGAATCCTCCAGCTCCAGCTGAGCAACCTCAGCCAATGCCACAAGAAGCAGAAAGAATCTGAAGCCCCCAAGCCCTGCCTAAATTGCAGACTTGTGGATGGATCTAAGGATGGTTTGCAATAGATAATCAGAAGTCCTCTTCTCTTTGTTTCCATTTCTGGATATAGAAATAGGGAACTACTGGTCTTCTTAGATTCTTTGATTAATAGTTTAGATTAGGAAAGATGGAGACATTTAAAAAGATGGAAAAATAAATTGGGAAGGAGGGCAACAGAATGAGAAGTTAGACATCCACCAATACAGGAGAGAGTCCATGAAAGGGAGAGGCAAGAGAAGCCAAGAGAAGTCTAATAACGTCCATGTTATCCTCCCCATCAATCCTCATATTATCCTGTATATGATGACATTAAATTTCCTCTGCAAAGACAGAGGTATGGGTTCTATTGGGAGCCAGAACTTAAGATATGAAAGAAGCCCTGAATGTTCCCTCATTCAGAGGGAAAATGAGGCCAGGTCCTGCCCCTTCTTATGGGTTTATGGGCATCAAAAATTGGTTGAGAAATTTTCAAATCAAGAGAAAGAAACTCAGACTATGATGTGCTCGTTAGCTTTCCACTGCTGCTTAATGAATTTTACCACATTCAGTTACTCTAGACACCACAAATGTATGATGTCAGTTTCCAGAACCCAGGAAACTGGGCATGGGTCAACTTCTCTGCTCAGGATCTCACATGGCTGAAATCAACCTGTCTGACTCTATAACTGAAATGCCTGTCTCTTCCTGGAAGTATCTGACAACTTTCAGGTGGTTGCGTACCCCTCCAGTCTTCCACACCATGGCCATCTACAGCTTCAAGACTAGCAGAAGACTCTCTTAAATGCCACAATTTTCCCCCAAGAAGGGAACAGTCTCTTTCAGAGGCTCACCCCGTAGTGTCTCATCCACACCCAAGAGGCCCTTCCTTTTGATCAACTTGAAGTCAGCTCATCGGAGACCTTATTTAAGGTCTGTGTTATGTAATCCCTAATCACAGGAGTGAAGTCTTTCATGTTCTGTCGTGGTCTACTCCAGGGGGAGGGTCACACACAGCACAGGAAGCAGGGGTGTGGGAGTTTTGGGGGACATCCTAGAACACTGCTTACCACTGTAAGGATATCAGATATAGTATGAGATATCAAGTTAAATTTGAATTTCACATGAATATCAAAAATTTTTAATAACTAATCCCCCATCATAGTCTTTGGAAGGTGCCAGTGTCTAAAACAGGGTCCAAAGATCAAATGCCCATAGAGGTCAAGCATGTGATATGAGCAAACCAGGTCAGGTGGGAACTATGGCAGACTTGGTAGCTCATGCCCCAGATAGATGGAGCCATGGCTCCCAACTCCAATGGGCCAGAATTTCACATTATTTTGCAATAGTTAGCACTTGTACTTCAACTTCTATATGATTCTCCAAGTGATGACAGTTAATCCACCACTCCCAAATTTTTTTAACATCTTAAATGCATTGAGAACTCTGCAAAACGTATTTATGGATTGTAGTTCAGCCCTTGGAAGCCAGTTTGCAATTTATACTCTAACGCTGTCATGAAAAGATAGTATCGGAGACTGCCTCCTTCTCCTAGGTTGCAGGCAGGGCTTCCCGGTGGCCCTCTGCCAAGTGCAGGGATCCCTTTTCTTCTCACTTGGCCACTGACCTTCGTCTCTAAAATAACATCGATTTGTCCTGTCAGAAAACTGATTGACAAGTCCCACAAAGCAGCCCTGATGCCAACAAATTAAATACCAGATTCACAAATCCTCTAATGTATACAATAAATGCCAAGTAAATACTTCCATTTTACCAGCTTTTATTTGTAGGAAGTATAAATCAGAAACTAGGATGGAATGGCACGGGCACTTGACTATGATTAAGTTTGGAAATCCTGATCATTGCTATCACTTTTTGTTTTAAACTCCCTTTCAAATTTTGTCTTCTCTTTATGAGTGGACTTATGGTTTTAATAACTGTATAAATGTTTTAAGAATTTTTTAAAGATTTTTTATTTGAAAGGCAGAGTAACAGAGAGAGAAAGAGGGACAGAAAGAAAGAGACATTCCATCCACTGGCCAAATGGCACCAATGGCCAAAGCTGGGAGCCTCCATCCAGGACTCTTATGTGGGTGGCAACTTGGGTAATCCTCTGCTGCTTTCCTGGGTACATTACCAGGGAGCTGGATCAGAAGCAGAATGGCAAGGACTGGAACTGGTGCTGCAATAAGGGATGCCTGTGTCACAGGCAGAGACAGCCCACTGCACCAGCCCCTAAGTAATTTTTTATTATTGCAGCTTAGAAAGAAGCTTAGAAAGAAGTTCAGTCATTGGGAGTTCAAGTCAGATGTTGAAGCCCACAGTGCTTTTAATTTGAACAATCAACAAGGCCTGTGGGGAAATCCTTTCTGGTGTGTGTTTCACTCACCAACAGGATGTCCCAGACTCAGGACATTTTCTTTGAACAGAATTTTCTCTTTGCCTCAGATGCCCTGGGAAACCTCACACCCACACAGGCAAGGTGAAAACCTTAGGGGTGAGGGTAACACGTGCTCTTGGTGACTTACCTCTCTCAGGCAGTCACAGGGAAGAAGACGTGTTTGTTCTGGGACTCCCCTGGAAATGATGGAGCTAGAGGTTTTAGCATTTCTGCCTCAGCTCTCTTTTTATCAATAAAAATGGCTAGTGCTTGGGGCTGGCACTGGTATAGTGGGTAAAGCTGCCACCTGAAGTGCCAGTATCGCATACAGGCACTGGTTTAAGTCAAGCTGCTCCGCTTCCAATCCAGACCCCTGCTAATGTGCCTGAGAAAGCATTGGAGGATGGCCCAAGTCCTTGGGCCCCTGTACCTGAGTAGGAGACCTGGAAGAAGCTCCTATTTCCTGGCTTCAGATTGGTGCAGTTCTGGCCATTGCTGGATAGAAGACACCTACCTCTCTCTCTCTCTCTCTCTCTCTCTCTCTCTCTCTCTCCCTTTGCCTCTCAGATAAATAAACAAATCTTTTTTTAAAATGGCAAAAATGGCTAGCACTTCAACACATTGATAATTGCCAGAGGCTTGTGGAAGCCTGTTATATCAATACATATTTGGGGGGAAAGAATATGCCAGAAAAAAGAGAAGCGAGCCCTCAAAGCAGACCTCATCAGGGGCTGGCACTGTGGCATAACAGGTTAAGCATACACGTGCAATGCCAGCATCCCATACGGGTACTGGTTTGAGTCAGGCTGTTCCACTTCCAATCCAGCTCCCTGTTAATGTGCCTGGGAAAGCAGCAGATTTTGGCCTGAGTCCCTGGGGCCCTGCACCCATGTGGGAGACATGAATGAAGCTCCTAACTCTTTGCTTCTGCCTGGCCCAGCCCTGTCAGTTGCAGCTATTTGGGGAGTGAACCAGTATATGGAAGATTCTCTCTCTCTCTCTCTCACTGTACCTTTCAAATAAACAAAATAAACATAAAAAGAACAAACTTGTCTTTTCTCTTCTAAGACACTGCACAGTTAAAAATCTCAGAATCACTTGGCAAAGTGATCACCATGAGCATCTAATCCAGCCTCTCCACTGGCTCTGGTCCTCAAAACTGTTCTCCGATCCGCCCTGGACTGCATAGAGGAAAAGAGGAGCTCAGGACCGAGACTGAGAGACATGGAGGTATAAATGTGGCTTCCGGATTCTTGTGTGAAGGAGGGGCTAGACGGGGCACAGAGAAAGGAGAAGAGGAACAGGCTGAGATGGCGGCATCTTTAAAGCAGTGGCCCCAACCTCTCCAAGACGATGACCCTTCCCTTTTGTACACTACACCTCAAAAGAAAAGTCCCCAGGGCAGTCTCTTCCAGAAGCCCATAATCTGTCCCACTCAAAGACAGTCATTGTATGAAGCCCCTCTGAAATGACCCGTATTCAAAAGAGATGAAGTAACACAGATGACATCATAATGTTATACTCCAGCCTAAAAGAAAAGTGGTTTTATCAATGTTTATTGATTGTGAAAATTCAAAGTGCCGAACAGCTACTGTAAGCTTAGCAGCAGCGCACATTTGGGATGTAGCAATGCTCTGACTTGTTCAGACTGTAGACTAAGTCTCATGTGTGACTTCTCACCTTGTGACATCCCTCTCCCTGATGCCCCCAGCCCTGCACCAGGCAGTTATTACACTCACACCATCTATATTGTGCCAGAAACATAGGTGCAACTGGTTATGACAAATATGCCATGCATCTGCTGTGTTTAACACAGTGCCCAGGTGATCAGCACCGCCTGTTGGGGGAAGACTAAACCAGGCATAACAACTCTGCTCTTGGAGCTCTTACTCTAATGGGGAAAATCTTGACTCGGTGGTGATGTGTATCATATGGGATATTTGCTACAGATCAATTTTTGAAATTTGCAAAGGATTCACTTTTAACAAAATGGATTATAGTGGATTCAACTTTATTTCTTTGGTACTATCACTCTCACTGCCGCTTCAAATTTGTTGCCATGGTTGAGAAAGAAAGAGATGGAGTTGTGATTCGCATTTCAGATACTGTGGATAATAACCCTATACTCTTCTTCTTCTTTTTTTTTTTTTTCTTTTTGGACAGGTAGAGTTAGACAGTGAGAGAGAGAGAGAGAGAGACAAAGAGAAAGGTCTTCCTTTTTCCATTCATTCACCCCCCAAGTGGCCGCTACAGCCTGTGCTGCGCTGATTGGAAGCCAGGAGCCAGGTACTTCCTCCTGGTCTCCCATGCGGGTGCAGGGCCTAAGGACCTGGGCCATCCTCCATCCCGGGCCACAGCAGAGAGCTGGACTGGAAGAGGAGCAACTGGGACAGAATCCGGCGCCCCAACTGGGACTAGACCCGGGGTGTCAGCGCCGCAGGTGGAGGATTAGCCTAGTGAGCCGCAGCACCGGCCCCTATACTCTTCTTCTAAGATACGGAATCACATATATGAACACTTTCTGTCATACTCTTTGTTATAACTGAGCAGAAAAAAAGCAAGGAGCATTGTTTTGTAGAATTTGTCACTAGAGGTGTTTCTGTGGGCAGACGTGGTACCCATGGAACGAGCCATGAACCTATGCAAACACCTGCTGTTGGAGCTCCTAAAAGTAAAATGATCCTCATTGGTATTGAGAAAGGAAGAAGTAAACAGGTACGACCAAGTACAATTACCAGTTACATCAAGTACAGCGCACCTTCATGGAGGCCAGGTCTGTGTCAGACGCTGCGATGCAGATATCAACCAGAACTACTCACACCTGATGGAGGCTTTGGTTGGAGAAAGGAGGAAAGTGGCCCGAGTAATCGGAGACACTGCAGGATTCATCCAGCTCACAGGTCAACTGCTGGAAGGGACGATAATCACATGGCAGAGTCTCATCGAAGGGGTGACTCTTGGAGGGAAAGGATGGTCTGTCCAGCGAAGAAGGAAGTAGAAGGACATCAGCCCAGGCAGACAGAACAACATATGGAGAGGCACCCAGTCTGGAAGGTCATGACCTGTGCAGTGTGAAGAACTCAGGGAGTCTGGAGAGAGATAAAGCCAGAAAGATAAGCTGAAGTCCAATTGAGAAGCCTTGGTGCAACACTGTGTTTGGATACAATCTTTAGGGCTAGTGTTTCCAAAGAAATATATGTATGAGGGGCTTCAAAGAGTTCATGCCAAAATGGATTTAAAAGAGAATGTGAGGGGAGGCAGTGTGGTATAGTGGGTTAAGATGCCACTTGAGATGCCCACATCCCACGGAGTGGCAGTTCAAGTCCCAACTGCTCTACTTCTAATCCAGCTTCCTGATAGTGAGCCTGGGAAGGCAGAGGATGATGGCCCAAGTAATTCGGTTCCTGCCACCCACATGGGAGGCTCAAATGGAATTCCTGGTTCCTGACTTCAGTCTGCAACAGCTCTGGTTGTTGTGTCCTTTGGGGGAGTGATCCAGCAAATGGACGATCTCTCCCTGCTACCCTACCCCTGTTATTCTCTCTTTCAAATAAATAATCCTTAAAAAAAGGAAAAAGATAATATGAATTTCTCACGAATTCCTTCAGTCCACCTTATACACCTTTGTTGGCACACCAAATCATTTAGAGTATTTTAAAAACCATTGTTTATATATTGTAATTTTCCTTCCTGTAATGAAAACTGTTTCAAAATTAAAATTTAATGAAGACTTGCTTAGGACAAGGGCAGGTTTAAAAAAGTGGTAAGCAAGCTTAAAAAATATTAAAGACAGCATTGTAAGAGGGCATACAATAGGCAAAATATGGTAACATTGGGAGGCAAATAATGAAAGTTTAAACCCAGTAAATCCTAAGTTTTCAATTCTGTGACTATTTCAACCACATAATATTTATCTGAAATGTAATCTTTATAAGTATCCTAAACACAGATGATGGGGCACAAGGGTTTTAAGGAGCTCCCTTTCCTAAAGTTAGAAGGGGGTGGGGAGAGCATGAGAAGGGACACAGCAGGATGTGCAAGGACTTGACTTGCAATCTGGGTTTCGGTTTGCAAAAATCACTCACTCATCAGAGCGGTGGTACATGGGCTAAGGCAGGGGGAATACAGTGATAGGACTCTGGGTTGGGAGACCAACAAACGGTCTAAGAAACTGACCACAAATCCTGGAAAACGACAGCAGAGATGGTGTTGACAGAGACCGAGGGACACATTCAAATCTGCTTCCCTTGCCTCCTAAGTAGAGCACAGCCTGGCTAACAGGCAGGAAATGAGAAGAGATGGCTTTTTTCCCAGATTATTATCATTTATGCTTCCTTTCCCAATTACTGGTATTAGAATCATAATGTCGCATGATGGGGATGTTTTCTCCCAGTGCCCGGAAGCTGCAGCTCTAAGTGCTCATAAACATCTTTGGGAATGCAGGAGCCACAGAGTAGGGAAACAGACTTTCTGAGTTAGTCATTACAGCATCTGGGCTTAACTGTCAGTCACTTACACTGGTCATGCGCACAGAAAAGCCAGTTCATCATTACCATCAAATATCAAAAAGGAGACAATTTATACCAGGTGGATTGATGGTGTTTAATCCCCTCCTTATGATGTCTAGAATAACCCAAGACTCACCATGTCCAAAAAACATGGGCAGTGAGGGTTAATGAAGAAAAGGGAACATGTGGACACCATTCCATTTTTCTTGGTTGGCATCCATCATCATTTCCTATCCTATCAGCACCCAAATTTTCCATTCCCCACTTTAGTCCTTCAGTTTGGATGGGCCTCATCCACTCAGCACTGCCCAGCCAGATATAGAAAGTGCTAAGCCAGTTTGAGCAGTCTTTTCCTGTGTCCACAGTGACTAGTTCACAAGGAGGCATGCGGTTCAACATGGTGAAGGAGATTCCATCTCAGCACATTTTAATGCAAATGTGACCTGACGGTAGCAGAGGGCCACCACGTGGAGGGACGACAAACCCTATCCAGAGAGAAATGGACCTTGAGGATATATACCCTACAGTCTGATGGCCATGTTAGGCCTCTCTCTCTTTCTCTGGACTTGCCAGTTTTGTGAGAATACCCCCGTCCTTTTCCTCTCAGAGCAATTTGAATTGGGTTTCTGTTATCATTAACTAAATTCATCACTGAGTTAAGCCCAGCTCACTAGGTCCAAAGGTAACTGGTATGGGATAGGGAAATGGCAATGGAAAGGAAGCAGGCAGAATTGGGGGGAAATAGGGATGTTTTAACCTTCATTTTAATTCAATTCTGTGAACATTTATTATCGATTTGCTATGAGAAAGGAAAGGTGTGAGACAAGGTTGCATGGGGCAACAGGAGATATAAAGAATTAAGAAAATGGTCAGTGTCTATAACTGGTTATAATCCATTCAAGTGTGATTGAGGTAGTGTTGCTTCTTGATTCTGTGTCTACCAAAGCCTACTGCCCCCTTCTCTGACTCTCGAACTCTCTCCATCTCTCATGTGATGGTGTCTCCAACCCAAGGAGGAGGTAGACACCATCAGCTGAAACTCCCTCAACATCCTCATTACTGTATTCTCAGTGTCTGGACAACATTAACTCTCAGGAAATTATTTTGTAAGTGGACGTGAGAACACAACCAAAAACTGAAAGGCCCACACACAGATCAAATGCTGACCTGTGGAGGCCTGCCCCACAGCCTTCTCTCTTCTTGTGTCTTTTTCTCTATTGTATTTGTCCATCTGGCAATTGCACTTCACCTAGATGCATACAATCAAGTGTGGTATGGAGCATTTGGAAGGAAAGAAAAAAGAATGGAGGTAGAGAAAGAAAAGAGGAAAGGAAAGAAGAAAGAGGAGATGGCGGGAGGGATGAAGACATGGAAGGATGGAGGGAGTGAGGCAAGGAGAAAGAGGCGGGTAAGAAGAATCTCCACTGCCTCTTAGAGTTTGTTGGCATGGAAACGTGATGTATCTTTCCCTGCACAAAGACTCAAATACTCTTACAATACTACTGTGTCTCAGCTGAACAAAATACCCAATGGGAAGCGAGCACAAAATGCTACCAAAGAAATACAAGCTGAAGAGAAGCTTGCATAGGAAATTGGGCAGATATGCCCTGAAAATTCACAGAGAAATATCCAGGCAGATGTTGAAGTCAAGAAACTGAGTCCCAGGTCCACAGAGCTGGAGAAGGCTGCTGGTGCCTTCCCCCTCCCTGCTGAGCCTGCATAAATAAGATCTACTGCAGATCCTACCTGCCCTGTCTGCTGCACTAAGAGATGCACAGCCAGTTGTTGCTTCTGCATGTGCTGTTTCTCCTTCCTCCTGCCTCCTAAATGAAATCCCAGGTCTGTGAGCACAGTGAGAACCGAGCATGTTAGGCATCCACGCCACGGGAACCCTCTTGCTTTTACGGCTGTGCTCGTCCATCTTTCTGCCTTAGAAGCCCTTATCTGCAGGCTCCTCTGCCCAGCTGCTGGATTCTAGGTGTGTCCTTCAAATAGAAGAACACATAGTTATAGTTCTTCCTCTAGAATTGAAACCCAAGATGGGTAAAGCAAAGCAGGAAAGCAGGCATCCTTCCTCTTACACATGCTGCTCAGTGAGTCAGCATGAGGACTGGCATGACGGAAATAGTCAGAAATGCTGTGAAAATCAAGAGTCAGGAAATGCAATCATGATGCTCAAAGTATGAGCACCCCATGATCCCAAAATGGGACACCCACATTTGCAGCAGGGCTATGGGGATGTGTATATATGTGCATTTAGATAAAGATATATAGTTGTAATCTCAAATGCTTTTTATTAAGAAGTAGGAACATATAAGTTATAAATTAATATTGAACTCAAACTTAACACCTGACTTAAAAAGACCCTTTAGCAAAATTAGGTAACTCCACACAAATGAAGGTGTTGGATTCCTACAGCCTACGTCAGCCTCAGGGAAATGAGTGCCTTGTCCTTAATGGGATGTGTCAAAAAACACTCCAAAGTCCAGGGCAGCCAGGAAGGTGGTCAAATCAAGAGGGAGGGAGGTAGAGAATGATGCTGAGAAAACCAGGGTCTGTGTGGGAAATGCTCATTGATCTGGGAACCAGATGAAGAGTATGAGATATGAAGAATGGCAAAGAAAGCCCAAGAGGTGGTATGAGGTCAGGTAATGCTATCTTAGGGAATCTGAACCTTATTCATAGTCAATCCATGGAAGGATTTAGAGTAGGGAGTGCTATAATCAGATTTGTGCTTTTTGAAGTCACTCTTTCGAGATCTAATCCTAGCATGAAACCCAGACTGAGCACTTCAGGAAATTAGCTTTTCTACCATGACTGCTCTAACCCTCCTTGGGAAATTGGTGATTCTGGGTATGGTAGAAACACCAAAGCTCCTCCAGTGAGCTTCCATTTGTTGCTAGTCTTGACATTACTCCAGACTGGGATATTCTGTCTCAGACCCACCTTTGGAAGCAACTAGCACATGTCCTGAGGTACCCCCACCCCAGTTTCCTCCTCTTATAATTGTTGTTTCCAGGGCTGAGACAATAATTTACTGAGAAATCATACCTTCCTCCCTCACAGAGCATGGACAAGAGGTAGGTCAATCAATAACAGCATGAAAAATTCAAAGGGAAAAAGAAACACTGGCTCTTTGTTGGGGTTTATAGCATATCATGCTGCAATATTACCTAAGAAGAGATTCTAGTTTTTTCTTCACTCTCAGGCTCAGGACCCTGGTCAAATCCACAGCCCTTAGTGCCTTGCCATCTTCAACCACAGTGAAGATCACCAATTGTGATCTTTCAGTACCTGAATAAGATGCTCCTGTTTCCTCCCCTCTCCAGTTGATACCTCCATTTCATCAGATCCTTAACTTATACTGTATACCCTCAACTATATTCATCTATCCCTGATGCCCTGTTTAATCTCATCTATCCTCATATGCTTCATCTATCTTTGATTATCTTTGCTTCTCATGGTGAATCTCAAAGTTTCATTACCAGTGTGCTACCTGCCCCCACAAAATACTAACAACAATAATGAAGCCATCCATGACACACAGCAGGTTTGCAAGAAATATCATTGGAATGGAAATTTACAGACTCTTCTTATGATATGGATATAACCAGATAAAACCATCATAAATGGAAAAATATCATAAATCAAAAAGGCTTTTAATGTACTTTATCTACTAACCATTATACCTTAGCCCAAGCTACCTTAAATCTACTCAGAGCACTTACATTATCCTACAGTTGAGAAAATCATCCAACACAGTACCTACTGTGTTGAATATTTCATACAAGTTATTGAACACTGTACTGTACATGAAAAACAGAATGGTTAGATAGGTATGCTGATATCCCTTCAGTTAAACCATTCTCAGTCAGGGCATGTATATAGAAATCACAACACTTGGGGTGTACTGGTAACATATCTTCAATGCTGTTTTACATTATTTTTATTTAATCCTCATAAGAAGCCCGTAGAGAATGTGGCATTTTCCCCAGGTGAAGGAATTTCACAGCTTATGAAGGTGCGGTTACACCTAAGCACAGGTGCAAGGCCCAGGGAAGTACTACTGATCCTGTTGGCAATGATGAATCCCATTTAGAGTCACCCTGCAGGATGTCCCAACAAACTGTGCAGGAGGCACTTTCTATACCTGACCTCTTCTTACAAAAAAGGAATATGAAGTTCAGGGAAGGTCAGTGACCTAAAAAACTCAACTGACCAGCAATGGGCAGAAGTAAAACTGATATCTGTGGTCTTCTATCAGAAATAAACTCATTTATATTCTGATGTTATTAAAGCTATGAGCATTTCTTTTTCAGGGAACATTTGTATTTTTAAAAGCAAAACAGTTCACTTTCAACGTAAATATTTTCAGTTGAAAGAATGTTCTGAAAAACTCTACCAGATGATTCAAGTTTCCATGGTCCAAGTTATGCTTTGTACTTCTACAGCCATATCTGTTTCTAAGATCAAATAGAAAAATAGGTCAGATTTTGAAGTTATCTTCCTTTTCCTACATCCTCCTCTATTTTTTGCCTCTTTCTACTACACAGCACATTTTGCTCCCTTGAGTTAAGGCAAAAGAAATGTGAGCTGCTCTTTATGCAAACCACAGGAGGAAAGACTAGGAGAAAAGGCAGAATCAGCTATGGCACAGGTTTTGAATTATTGAGTTTTAATGATTCAAATAGAAAAATAGAAATATTAAGCCACAGAAAGATTTCTATAGAAGATAGAAAGATTAGGCAGTGACCTAGTTTGACTTCACAAGCAGATGGAAGATTCTTAAGGAATTGTGTCATGAAGAAAAAACATGAAGGAAATGCAAACAGCATTGATTGAGAACAGAATGGACAGATTAGCATATGCATTTTGGCCCTAGACTGCCTACATTCAATTCCCAGTCCCTCTTCTTAGCTGTGTTTCATTTTCTTCACCTCTAACAAGGAAATTATGGTTAAAGTATGTTGAGCCAAAATAAATCTGGCTTAAACCCTCTGTATTTGAATGGTAAGTCTGGCCTAAAGTGGTTTCTGTATATAATCAACTACAACCTATCTTGATGTGTAAACAAATTGTAACCTAACAGAAGAGTATTCTGTAACCAAGCAACGGAGCCTCAGCCAATTATAGCAAGTGGACTTCCAGCCAATCAGAGAGGGAAACCTGCCAAAACATGACCATATAAGGCAAATGACAACTGCAACCCATCGGCTTGTTTCGGTGTGTCACTTCCTTTTCTAAGGCTATAAATATAACCTGTACATATGGTGGAGTGGGACATTCTGAACCATCTAAGTATGAAATACTGCCCAGTTCTAGAACGTTTTCTTGCTCAAGTGAACATAAAATTTAACTCATCTCAGCTTTTTCTATCAACAAATACTACCTGCATCAAATGGCAAAGGAGGAACCAAGGATTTAGTATATGCAGCCTGTTTCACACAGGCTCTGGTGAACGTCTCTAAGTATGCAAAGCAATAAATATTTTATAGAAATGTGTATGACATTTAGATTTTTATGACACATTCTTGATTTTGTCAGCTTTGCTAATGAAGGGTGAATACATCTGCATTTGTGAGAAGAAGATGGGATTTAAGGGAAAGGGAAGGAGTGTGAAGAAAAGCATTTTACAGCTGGGATTCCCCAAATCACAATTAGTGTGTCTCAAAGTCACCAAAGAAGCTTGCTTTGAAACAGTGCAGTAGAGGTATTATTTACATAAGTTTCACTCATTTTAAGTATGCAACTCAATAGTTTTCCTAAGTTTATACTGTTGTGCAATTATTACCACAACTCAGTTGTGACATTTCTTATTCATGCCTGGAAATCTTTTCATTTTCATTTTGCCAAATTACAGAGCAGTGTTAATATTATGGTGTTTTTTTTTCATACTTTCAGCACTGCATTTTGATACTTCCATGGTAAGTATACTTACATGGTCCATTCAGGCTGCTATAACAAAAATAATACAAGTATTTGTTTCTCACAGTACTGGAAGACAAGAGTCCAAGATCAAGGTGTAAACAGATTCAGTGTCTACTGAAGGTCTCTTTGTTCCTGATAGATGGTGCCCCCTTGCTAAGCCCTGATATGGTGGAACAGGAAGCTGTCTGAGATCTCTTTACTAGGACACTAATCTCAATCAGGAGGATTCTGCTCTCAGGACCTAACCCCCTCCCAAAGATCTCCCTCCTTATACCATTAACTTGGGTATTAGAATTTTAATATATGACTATGGAGAGACACAACACTATGACTGTAACACATACATAAATAAATAATAGCCAGCAATATGTCAGATTTTTTTTTGCTTTAAAATTAATGGGATCGTAGCATGCATTCTCTCCTTGACCTACCTCCTTCACTTAAAAATGTGTCTCAGACTGAGGAACAGCACTATATCACAGAAGGTAATGCCCCACTTGCAACGTGGGCATACCATATCCAAATGCTGGTTCAAGTAGTGGCTACTCCGCTTCCCACCCAACTCCCTAGCAATGTGCCTGGGAAAGCAGTGGATGATGACTCAAGTTCTTGGGTCATCCATGCGGGAGACCACAATGGAGACTGGACTCCTGGCTATAGCTGTTTGTGGAGTGAACCAGTGGATGAACAATCTCTCTGTCTCTGCTTCTTTGTCTACTACTCTGTCCTTTATATCAACAAAAATAATACATTTTTATTAAAAATGTGCTTGGAGATCTTTGAATCTAGGCTTTTTGAATATACTCTTTTCATTCTTTTGTAATGTCTCCCTAGTATTACAGGGCAAAAATACAGCATAATGCACATGACCACCATTCCCCCTTTGATGAAAATCTAGATTCTTTCTTTTTTGATTTCATATAAGATGGCAACAACCTCTGCATGCTGTATTTGTGGATGTCTATGTATTATCCTGGAATAGAGAATGCTAGAGTTAAAACTCCAATGGAAAACTTGCTAAAACCAGGCCTCCTAATGCCCTTCCTCTCCTTTCTCAGTCCACCAACAGATTCAATTACTTGGCGACTGAACCTGTATTTTCACAAAGCATCTGCTCTGGAAATTCGGATACAACTTGTGTTACACCATCTACATCAGTGACATTGTATTCAGAGAAATATATATTCAAATGTTTGTTCTATTGCTGCAAGTGGTATATAATTTTGGACACCATTCTTTCTTGCCTATGTCCACCCAATCAATCCATTCACTCACCACTGAGTAAACAAGCATTGAGCACCTCTTATGTGCCAAGAACAAATCTTGGTCAGAACATGATACAGACACAAATACCTACAAATAAAGACAATAAAGTACCACAGACTCTAGAAAGAGAGGCTGGTACACTGCTTGTTCAGTAGAGGAGGACACCTGAGGGTTCTGAAGAGATTGTAGCAGAAGGAACACTGATGGTGAGCCTTGAATTGAAGGTAGATTCTTGCCAAGCAACCAAAGACAATCCAGGTAAAGGAGACAAGAGAAGAGTGCCTGTAGACATCACACATAGAGACTTCATATGGTGCAGAGGAGGAGATAGGATCATGGGAGGTTTTGTAAGGTGTACCAGGGTCCTACATGAGATATACCATGGCATCTTGGTACAATCTTTGGGAAGGGTGTTAAGGAAGCAAAAAAAAAGGGGGCTAAGGCAGGGAGATTCAGGAAATTGAATCACTTTGCTTGTAGCCTTGTTTCCCAGTCAGAACTTTGTGCACAGTTCACACCAGACATGAAGATGAGAGTTCATTAAAAGGTAAAATGGTGTTTTGTGGCTATTGTTGACTTGCCTTATTGATGAACTGACTGTCCTTGGCCTTGCTTTAACCCACAACTAAACTTAGCATTCAAATGCCTTTCTGCAACTAAACTATGGCAATTGCAAATTCTGATTCAGATGCTGGGTATGGTGTTTTACTTTGTATGTCAATTAGTTATGCCACAGTGCCCAGATAGTTAGTCAAACATTATTCTGGATGCTTCTATGAGGGTGTTTTAGGATAAGATTAATATTTAAATCAGTAGGCTTTGAGTAAGGCAGATGTTTCTCCTTAATAATGGGATAGGGCTTTATTCAATCACTTGAAGGCTGAATAGAACAAAGGACTGACTTCCCTTAAGTAGGAGAGGATTCTACACCGGTCACTGCACTTGAACTGCCCCACTGGCTCTTCCTGGGTATCCAGCCTTTCACATGCTAGCTTTCATAGAATATAAACCAGCTCCTTAAACTCACTCTCTCTCTCTCCCTCCCTCCCTCCCTCCCAACCTCCCTCTCATCCTCCCTTTTCATTCTGTTTTCACTGGAGATCTCTAAATCAGGAAAGACAAGCTGAGTCCTAAGTGGTTCTCTCCAGGGCTAGAGAAGTCCCAAGCCTGTGATGGTAAAGTCCTCAACACAGGAAGAACATCTAGAGCAGGACTTTCTCCTCCTGATGCAGCAACCCTCAGGTTCCCTTGGTAGCCAACGTAGAAGAGAAAGCAATAGAGAGAAGCTGCCAACCAGATTCTGCCAGGCCTGGGTGTGCTAAGCTTGCAGCTGAAGGATAAAGAATCTGAGGACATAATCCTTCTGCAAACTGTCCTATTACACCAGTTATTTATAGATGTCTTTTCTGAACCCCCTCTTTCCATTCCCTGTCTTGTTTCAAGATCTAATACTGGTATGTCCCTGCACAGAGTGTTACTTTGCCTGCTTTTGTTGTTTTGTTTTCTTGCCTTTTCTTCATTTATTTGTACAAGTCAAATCTCAGAGGGTGAAGTCTACATATTGAAAATTCTTCATATTTTCCCCAAAGCAAAAGCAGTTGCCAGATGGACATTTTCTTTTTAACAGCACTTTACAACTTATGTGGCAGTACTAGGCTTAATTAAACTCTTAGCCTCGATTAGGAAAATGTCATAACTGAGAATAGTAATATAATCATACTATAATACCTCATAGGTTGTTATAAGGATTAAATTAGCAAATACAGAATGTGCAGCACTTAATAAATCTTATATCTTTCCCCTATAGTTTCTCATGATTATTATAATGAACCTCTGAAGTGGACAGGATGTGATTAATTAAATCTGTTTCATAAATGACAGCGATGAAGCTCAGAGATAAAATCCATTACTCAAGGTCACACAGCAAGTGAGAAGAAACACCAAAATTTGAATTCAGAACTTCTGACTTCAATGCTGTTATTACTACACACACTCAGGTTTTAAGGCACACCACTGATACTGAGAAAATGCCTACACACTTAGCAGCTTATGCAGATCAACGAGTTAAAAATCATACATCACAACAGATTATAGATCATGCCAGATGAGTAACAGTTGGATAATAATCAATGAAAGGAAAATGTCAATCGACAGTTTTTGGTCTGGTTATATTTCTCTGCAAAATCTTAAGCAAATCCTCAGTTCTTCAAACGCCCCCACAATTTGAAGGTCCAGTCTGATGTCCCTTCAGTCTTAGGGTATTCTGTTCCAGAAGCATGGAACAGCAGCCTCTTCCTTCATGAAACTCTTAGCCAGTTCTCAGTGACCCTGCCTGCCCCACTCCCCATCACAATTCCATTTTTCAACCTCCTCCTCCATCATTTCTTTGGCCATCAAAGTTAGCTTCCTGAAACTCAAAACATATCCAACATTCAACTGTGCATCAATAAATTAAGCCCCCTCCCAAACTCCAAGTTGAAAGTCCAACTCCCCTCACAAGGTTCAGAAGGCCAGTCTTTACTCATGGCATCAACACGCATTTAATGAGCCCTACTATGTGCCAGGGTTCTAGACGGGGATCACGGGGATCAATATCATTGCTTTCATGGGCTTTAGATTCCAGTGGGGAAGATAAATCAGCAAGCAAGGACGTGTAAGTAAATATATGTTTTCATGATACAATCTTCTCCTAACTGCCTCTCCACCACTTCTTCCCTATACTTGGTTTATTTGCACGCATTTCCCTATACCAAGTACATCATGCACCTTTGTGCCTGTGTCCTCTTTGCTTCCTCCATCTGCAACATCCTTGATTCATCTAAATTCTGCAAAATATATTTATCTTTCAAGACACAGTTCACCCCATCTTCTACATGAGGCTTTTCCTACTTAATTCCATGCATCTATGCCCTTGTATATGCCCCATTATATGTAAAATTTCTATTGCAATCATATTTTTGTTTGTCTTTTTATTTAATACAGAATGACTATAAAGGCAGTTCTGTGGATTGCAAAATATCTCTCTATTTTTTTAACCTGTCATTCCCTGCTGTGATGGTGAATTTTAGGTGTTAACTTGATAGTGGATTCAGGAGTAACCAGATAGCAGGTAAAGCATTATTTCTGGGTATGTCTGTAAAGAAGTTTCCAAAAAGAGATTGGTTTTTCTGTTTGCTTGGTTTTATTGACAAATTATAACTGTATAAATTCATGCATATCAAAGTGGTGTTAGGATTTTCTTAATACAATGTAGAATGATTAAATCAACTTGATTAACATGTTTATGACCTTAAATATTTAATGTTTTTGGTGATCAGAACATTGAAATTTATTTTAGCAAAATTGACATTTGCATCAGTGAACTGAGTAAGAAAGATCTGCCCACATCCAGTGTTGGGTGAGAACCAAACAGTCAACTGGGGACCATGCACAGAACATAAAAGCAGAGGAAGGAGCCGGCGCTGTGGCTCACTAGGCTAATCCTCCACCTAGCGGCGCCGGCACACCAGGTTCTAGTCCCGGTCGGGGCGCCAGATTCTGTCCTGGTTGCCCCTCTTCCAGGCCAGCTCTTTGCTGTGGCCCAGGAGTGCAGTGGAGGATGGCCCAAGTCCTTGGGCCCTGCACCCCATGGGAGACCAGGAGAAGCACCTGGCTCCTGCCTTTGGATCAGCGTGGTGCGCCAGCTGCAGCGCGCCAGCCGTGGCGGCCATTGGAGGGTGAACCAACGGCAAAGGAAGACCTTTCTCTCTGTCTCTCTTTCTCACTGTCCACTATGCCTGTCAAAAAAAGAAGAAAAAAAAAGGCAGAGGAAGGACCAACATTCCCATTCATTCTCTCTCTCTCTCTGCCTTTCAGTCCTGGGGCTGGTTCTCCTTTTTTCTCCTGACCTTAGACATCAGAACTCTAAGTGTTCTGGCCTTTGGACTCCAGGACTTTCTCCTGTAGTCTCCCAGTTTCTCAGTTTCTTCTGCAGTTGACTGAGAATTACACCATTTGCTTCCCTTATTCTGAGGCCTTTGCACTTCAGCTAAGCCACAGTACAAGATTCCCTGGTTCTCCAGCTAAAATGCAGCCTATAGTTGGACCTTTTTAGCCTCCATACTCATGTGAGTCAATTCCTTTATAGATCTCCTCTCATATATCTCATTATCTATATTACTCTACTGACTCTGTTTCTCTGGAGAGCCCTGATACTCTCCCACTCTACTCAAAGCTTTGCAATGATTTAACAGTCCCTTATCATCAAGAGATAGAGTTTGTATCCCTACACCTTGAATCTGGGCTAGCCTTGTACCTGCTTTGGATAACACAATGTGGTAGAAGAAGTGGTGTTCTTGATGATTTCTGCTCTCTTGGATCCCTGTGCTAGCTGGCTGGTGGATGGGAGATGTCATGGAGCCATCAGGATAGCTCTCCATTGCCACGAAGGGCCAAAGGCAGAATCAGCAAAGCCACCCAGCCAACCCATGGATTAATTAACAAAAAAAAATATTCATTGCTCTTTGTCTTTAATGCTGGTGACTGTCTGTTCCACAGCCTTATTGTGGTCCTAGACCTCTAATGCAAATGCTTTAAGGAATCATTAAATCTTATTCTCCGTATCTGCCATATCACAGGCATTATTTCACTCATCTATTAATTTACTCACTTAATCATTTATCTATTTTAAAACAAATTTGTCTACTATATGTCAGGCTCTCCTGTAAGCTAAAATATTGACACAATATGTTTTGCCCTATCAATATAAATGTCACTGAGCTGACTGACATGTTTATTCTCTGGTTAAACTATTCTGGAAATAGAACTTCCCTCACTGTTCCATACAGCAAATTCTCATCTTTAATTTCCCCATGGATCAAAAAGTTCTTCTTCCTTAGTCCAGCCTCAAGAGCTCCAGCTTGAGTTTGAGCTTCTGTCTTCTTGCTAAGCTGTGCATGGACCTGGAGAATACAACTCAACATCTGCCTCATAAAAATCCTTCATAAATTTAAATTCAGTATTTAAGTCAAGGAAACAGTTAAGCCCCTTTATATGCACTAAAGATTTTATTTTGGGATATCTCTGTGGGAAGGGATGTTTGGGATTAATTGAACTTTCTGGGTATCTGCACATGAGCATCGGCATTTTATTTATAGAACCAGAACACCTGATCCCAGCACCTGCAAAGAGAAATTACTCATTTAACCTCCCGAACTCCAATCAGAGAGAGGAGGGTATTGAAACTCTGATGCAGGGCCTGGGGCAAGGAGTCAGGCCCATGGGTTGGGGGACAAGAGGACCTTCTAAAAGGTCAGCCTTAGTGCTTGTTTTTTGCTATACCCCTCTCCCCTTCCTCATGGTTACTCATATTCTGCTTAGAACCCACTGCTAGAACAGGTTCTTAATAATTAACTAATATATATTTACATATATTTATATATTGCTACTCTCATTGCTACAGATACTATCTTCTACAATATTTTAAGCATTTTATTTACATAATTTTAAAGATTAGACGTTATAGGGGGAAGCCATTGTAATCCATAAGCTGTACTTTGGAAATTTATATTCATTAAATAAAAGTTTGAAAGCAAAAAAAAAGAATTAATATTTTTACCTTTTTCATTTTCTCTATCATGGTATTCAGAAAGACATCATCCTTGCAGAATGTTTGATAAATACTCACTTTCCTCTTACTGCCTTTTAAAAGACAATGAACTATACTCAAGACAATGTTCTGTATGCACTAACTATCAAAAAGGGCTTCCTCACCATTCTCTATAAATACACACAAGCCCTCTCATTCTCCCATCCCTAGATTCTTCTTCATAGTCCTTGGCATCAACTGACCTGTACATATTTATGTACACATGTTGTTAAATCTGTTTTCTCCTAAAAGAGCTGGAAATTTGCTTTGTTTATGGTTTTTTTGCCTCAATTTTTTTTTATTGAAATGTCATTTACATACACTAAAATTTACCAAAGTTTGTTTATTTTTATTTCTTTTAAAGGCAGAGTGACAGAGAGAAGAGAGAAGAGAGGGAGGAGGAGAGAGAGAGAGAGAGAGAGAGAATCTTCCAGCAGCTGGTTCAGTCCTCAAATGTCCACAGTAACTGTGACTGGGCCAGGGTGAAGGCAGGACTCCATCCTGGGCTCCCACATAGGTAGCAGGAACCCAAGTACTTGATCCATCGTCTGCTGCTTCCCATGGTGTGCCTTCGTAGGAAGCCAGAACTGGAAGTGGAACTCCATCCCAGGCACTCAATTACGTTACACAGGTATCCCAAGCTCCGGCTTACCCTCTGCACCAGAATGCCCGTATCGATTTATCTTTTTTAGCATAAAATTCTATGAACTTTGGCAAATACATACAATGATATGACTACCACTCCATTCAAGATATAGGACAGTTTCATATACACAAAATATTCCCCATGTCCCTCTGTAGTCAACCCTTCTCTTCACTCTAATCCTTGGCAACCTCTGATTTGTTTTCTGTTATCTCCAGTCTCACCTTGCTAGAATGTTACAGAAATAGAATAACATATTTTGTAGTCCTTGTGCCTTCTTCGACATATTATAATACAATTGAGAGTCATCCTTATTGTTGCATGTATCCATAACTTCATTTTTTACACTTGATCTTAGCCAAAAGGCCGAGAATCGATCATAACTTCATTTTTAACACTACAAAGTATAATAGTGCATGGCTTATTCTACATTCATTCACATATTTTAGGCCATTTGAACTGTTTTCAGGTTTTGATCACTATAAATAAAGCTGTTACAAATATCTGTGCATGCTCTGTTTTGTAAACATAAACTGCAATTTTTCTTAGGTAAATACCTAAGAGTGGGATGACTAATTTGGTGAAAGAATCAAAACTGAGTCTCCACGAACTCCGAAGGCAACAATAATTAAAAAAGCAGGGATGTTGTGAAAGAGGGGGCCCCCTGTACATGTGTTTAATGATAAGAACTAGCAGAAGAGCCTCTGCCAGAGTCACTCCTTACACAAAGGCCCTGCAACGCCACACAAAAAGGATCTCTGAAAGGACAGCTCTAGATGGGGACCACCCTTGTGCCAAGGATGACTTACAAAATTTACTTAATCCTCCTCCTCTTTGCCTTTAAAAGCTTCCTTGGCCGGGGCCGGTGCTGTGGCGTAGCAAGTAAAGCTGCTGCCTAAGGTGCCAGCATCCCATATGGTCGCCAGTTCGAGACCCGGCTGCTCCACTTCCTATCCAGCTCTCTGCTATGGCCTGGGAAAGCAGTGGAAGATGGCCCATGTCCTTGGGCCCCTGTATCCGTGTGGGAGACCCAGAAGAAACTCCTGGCTCCTGGCTTCGGACTGGCGCAGCTCTGGTGGTTGCAGCCAACTGGGGAGTGAACCAGCGGATGGAAGACCTCTCTTTCTCTGCCTCTCCTTCTCTGTGTGTAACTCTTTTAGTAAATAAATCAATCTTTAAAAAAAAAAAAAACAACAAAACTTCTTTGGCCTCAACCTCTTTGAATCCTCTCTTAGTTTATTATGGCATGCATAGTGACGATGTAGTGCTAGTCTGTTCCCAAACATTATTCTCTCTTTGATGGTTATTCAGGTTAATAAGAGACCCCACAAGATGCCAAATTTGGGTTGAATAGGCTAATATACTGATTGCATATTTAATTTTATTTTTAAAAGTACAAAACTGGAGCCTGGTGCTGTGGCGCAGTAGGTTAAGCCTCTGCTTGCAGCACCGGCCTCTCATATGGGTGCCAGTTTGAGTCCCAGCTGCTCCACTTCCTATCCAGCTCCCTGCTAATATGCCTGGGAAAGCAGTGGAAGGTGGGCCCCTGTACCCACATGAGAGACCCGGAAGAAGTTCCTGGCTCTTGACTTCGGATTTGCCCAGCCCCGACCATTGTGGCCATTTGGGGAGTGAACCTGCGGGTGGAAGACCTCTCTCTGCCTTTCCCTCTCTCCACCTATAGCTCTGCCTCTCAAACAAGTAAATCATTAAAGAAAAGTACAAAACTGTTTTCCAAAATTTCAATATTATTTTGCATTCACCCCAAGTACAGTGTGAGACTTCTGGTAGCTCCACAGGTTTGTCAGCACCTGGTATGACTAGTTGTCAGTTGTCAAGTTCCGTTTTGTTTGCCATGCCAATGGATAAGTGGTGATAGCTTGTTAGACTTTCAGTCTGCATTCTCCCGATGGCTCATTCCACCCTCTCCATGTTTATTTGCCATCCATTCATATTCTTTGATGAAAATATTGTTAAAATTATTTGCTAATCTTATACTTTTTCCTTATTATGTATTTTGAGAGTTCTTTATACATTTTAGGTACAAGTCTTTTATCATTAAATGATTTATAAATATTTTCCAGTCTGTGGTTTGCTTTTCATTGTCTTAATGGTGTCTACTGAAGAATAAAAGTTTTTAATTTTAATAAAGTCCAATTTATCAATTTTTCTATAGATTTTTATTGTGGTGTCTAATACATCTTGGCTTAACCCAAGGTTAAAAATATTCTCTGGCTTGTCTTCTTCTAAATTTTAAAAATATACTTAGGATTTAATTTTGAGGATCTACTCTGCACTAATTTTTGAGGTAGTACAAGATATAGATTGTAGTCCATAGCATGGATGTCAAATTGTCTCTGTACCAGCTCTTGAAAAAACTGGTATTTGATTTCTGTTTATTGCTATATACCATTGACTAGAACTGCGTCTGGCACATAGCAGGTATCCAATAAATATTTGACTAATAAATTAATCTTACTGACATTTAATATATACTTAACATTTTAATTTATCTGCAATTGGTTAGTATACTCTAAGAACTAGGAAATTAAATGCATATTTATCAAGTTTTTTTTCTGTTATGCCAGCTTTATGGGTATTCTTAAAAAAGTTCATGGAAATACATATTATGAAAAAACTGTATGGTTTTATTTCTTTTTTTTTTTTATTTTTTGACAGGCAGAGTGGACAGTGAGAGAGAGAGTCAGAGAGAAAGGTCTTCTTTTGCCGTTGGTTCACCCTCCAATGGCCACCGCGGCCAGCGCTACGGGCGCACCGCGCTGATCTGATGGCAGGAGCCAGGTACTTATCCTGGTCTCCCATGGGGTGCAGGGCCCAAGCACTTGGGCCATCCTCCACTGCACTCCTGGGCCATAGCAGAGAGCTGGCCTGGAAGAGGAGCAACCGGGACAGAATCCGGCGCCCCGACCGGGACTAGAACCCGGTGTGCCAGTGCCGCAAGGCGGAGGATTAGCCTAGTGAGCCGCGGTGCCGGCCCAACTGTATGGTTTTCAAAAAAATTTTTGCAGAAAAAAACTTGACTTTTAATTCCATTCTCCAAGAACTTTTTGAAGTACCCTTTTATATATTAATTTATTTCAAATATTCTTCCTTGAAACAGAAATTACTTAATATAAAGTATTTCATTCACCTCATATTTAATTCACCAATCTTTGAACCAGGTGCTGAGTTAGACACTAAGAAAGGAATTCTTTCATCAGTTTAGTGAAATCTGTTTATTTGTTTCTCAGAATAATGTGTTTATTTTAAAACCTTTATCCATGTATTAATGTATGTATTTGAAAGGCAGAAAGAGAGAGAGAGAGAGAGAGAGAGTGCGAGATCTTTCACTGGTTCACATCCAACATACTTTCAACAACTAGGCCAGGACAAAGCCAGGAGTCAGGAATTCAATCCAAGTCTCCCATGTGGTGACAGGGACCCAGTTACTCACATACTTGCTATTTCCTGGGGTGTGCATTAGAGGAAATCTGGAATAGGAGCAGAGCCAGGACTCAAATCTAGGCACTCCAATATCAGATGTAGGCATCCCAAACTGCTATACCAAACACCCACTTCAGTATCATGCATTTAAATGCATAAAATTAAAAAAATAGGATTACAAAGGAAACCAATTATATTGAAATACAGTTTTCAAAATGCTTTTAAAAATTGTGACACAGTAATTTATGTGTTTCTTTATTTAAACATCATAACACAATCCAGCAGCACGTCTAGTGGCTGCCACGGTGTCAGAACAGCGATCAGTTTAAGATATTTTTGGATGACTGCAACAACCTGTAGCATGACAGGGAAACATCTAGGGCCTCTATAGGCAAAGTCACAGGTATTGCTGTTTCATTGTAGCTTGCTGTCTGTATTCGTGATTGAAGGATACACTAAATTTCTGCTAGAGGGTAGTGAAAATAAAGATGTATTTTTTGTCTATTCAAATTTCTAGCCCCGTGAATTTCAACTTCAGTAAAGAACTCTTGAGCTGGCAAGATGCAAAGATGAATAAAATGTGGTTCCTGCACCCAAAGAAATTACATTCCAGTCAGAGGCAAGAGACACATGAGCCAGAGATTCTGCAAAATGCCAGATTGTATTGAATGGGCAGGAAAATTGGGCCAACAGATTATAAATATGGAAATAATATATGCCAGCCCTAGAGGAACATACTAAGTCCTGTGCACACATGGGAAAGAATTAATAAGTCTCAATGGTAGGAACAGGGGGATGGGCATGAAACGAGAAGATGAAAAAAGAACCTCAATGACCAGATAATCTTTCTCAAGCCCATCACTGAATAATCAGATGTAACCATTTTTAAAAAGCTTGGATGTTATAAAAATGAAAATATTGGAGGGGCCAGCATTGTGGAACAATGGGTTAAGCAGCTGCCTGCAATGCCAGCATCCCATATGGGCTCAGGTTCGAGTCCTGGCTTCTCTGCTTCCAATCCAGCTCCTTGCTAACATGCCTGGAAAAGCAGTAGAAGATGGCTTAAGTGCTTGGGTCCCTGCTACCCACGTAGGAGACACAGGAGAAGTTCCTGGCTTCAGCCTGGCATAGCCCCAGCCATTGTAGCCATTTGGGCTGAGAACCAGCAGATAGAAGCCCTGTCTCTTTCTATTTCTCTCTCTCTCTCTCTAACTCTGCCTTTCAAATAAATAAAATAAATATTTAAAAAATGAAACTGTTAAAAGATATTTATCCATGACTTACTAAAAGAATTATATTATATACCCTAAAATTGTTGATAGAATCTGGTCTCCAGACCCCATCAATGGGACTTCAGCTGGTGAGAAAGGAACAAAGCATCATGGGAAAAACAGGGACTTCTCCTTAACAGACAGACCTGAGCCTGAGCTGGCCCCTTACCTATGCTCTGGGGGCAAGTGATGCCATCTGATGCCATCGGGAGGATGATTTCCCTTCGGCTACATTCACTTCCAGGTAGGAGAGGTACTAAAGGCTGGGGTGAGGATGGGGGTGAAGACCCCAGATTGCAGGAGAGCCTCCTTCAGGGAGAAGGGACTTAGCTGACCCAAGCTCTCCTCATCAGGAAACTGGGCATGGGCCTGTGCAGTTCTTTCACATTTCTCTCTTTGCCTTTGGGATGAAAGATAAACCAACCCTTCACATACGTCCTCCTTCTTCCAAGTGCTGAGCTACCAAGGCAGGCCTTGACCCTGGAAGTGGGAGATTGGGAAGGGAGGTCAGCATTTGTTGATCTGCCCTCCCTGGAGAGTGTATGCATCTTATTTGTGAAATCACAGCCATTATTTGAAAAGAGAGAATACACTATAAAGAATTGTTAAAGAGGTATAAAGTTGTTACCTAGGTAACCGAAAGGATAAAAAGAGAACTCAAGAGCTAGTGGCAGGCAGCAGCAGCTACAGCTCCTGGACGTGGAGAACAGTGGGAAGAGGCTGGACTTGTCACAGCTTCGGACTTCAATGGAAGGCCCATGACCCAGACTTCTGAGGATGGGGAGCCGCTAGGCTAGGGGTGCTGGTGTGGCAGGGTAAAGGGCAGATGATGAGGTGGGTCCCACGGTTGTTAAAAAAGCTGCAGCCTGGATTCAGCCACTGCAGCAGGAAGGTGCCACCATGGCCAGAGTGAAGCAGCAAGGCTCAGTGATGCTCACAGAACAGGAAGAAAATGGGAAGCCAATGGAAAGGTTCTTCCTTTCCCCTCTTCCCTCCAGTGCCTGCAGGTTCACTTGTTCTCTCTCTCTCGCTCTCTCGCTCTCTCGCTCTCTCACTCTCTCACTCTCTCTCTCCCCTCATTAGCATATTCTACTGTGGAGCAACTGACAAAGCCCCAGCCCCAGCTCTCAGATGCAGTAAAAGGTGGATTCAGAGCAAAGAAACAGTAGCATCATTTGTGCCTGTGGGTGAATGTGTGCACACACCATCTGTGTGGAGTAGTGGGACTGTACGTGAAACAGGTAGGAGGCAGGAAATCCATGTCCAGTTTTTGTCCACTTTATCATTAGTAAGACATTTGATTAAGTGACTACTGTGTTTATTTCTCAGTTAGTTAAAAACTGAGAAGGAAGAATGATTCATTACCCGGCCCCCATAAAAAAATCCTAAAGAGATTCCTTCCCTGGAAACTCTGCTGAGAGAACAAAATCATAAAACATAAGTACAACACATAAAACAGTTCCTTGAACACAGTAGGAAATCACCAAATACAAATTCTCTTTTTCTTCTCATCCTTCTTCCCTGTACAACAGATATACTGGGTAAAGAGAAAAATTTCTCCCAATAAAATAATTATACAAGTAAAAATCAATAATTTTGATAGAGAATATTTACAAAAGATTTTCACATTTATTCCATTTGGTCCTCACAATAACCTTATCATTTGTTGCCACTCTGCAGATAATGGCTCAGAAAAGTTGGTACACTGGCCTAAGGTAAAATAGCTGAACTATGTACGTCACTGCACCAAGCGTAATCTTACTGCCCCTGGACTCAGAAATACTTATAGAATTTTTCAGTATGCAGATGTCTGAGTCTCACCCTGATTCTGTGGATCCAGAATCTCTGGGATTCTCCAGGACTTGTATTTTTCACAAACTCCCCAGATAATAATGATGCACAATGAAGTCAGAGACTCAGTGTCCTCCACCATATGTCTTTCTAATTGGTAATAAAAATGTATTCTGGCGAAAGCTCTCTAATTGATTCCCTGACGATTAAGATACTATTCCTGACATGATTCTTAGAGATTTCAATATCTTTGTAGAAATTAATTGCAGTAATTCTTGAAGTGTGGTCAGGGAACAGTAGCATCAGGGAACATGTTGGGAGTGCACACTGTTGGACTGCCACACACGGGGTAGGGATGGCAGGAGAGGAACTTAGGTAGGAAGGGGGCTTTCCAATGGTACTGATGAACACTAAAGACTCAGAGTTTTAGGTTAATCTTTCAGTGACTATCCCCTCAATTATTTCACCTAATCTCTAAGGATTTTAAGAAGGATCATTTAAGAATGATCTGAATTCCCCACCTAATTCAGATGCACACACCATTCATTTTATCCTCCTAAACTTTGTCCTTATGAGTAACAGCACCCTCTCAATAATCATTATTTCTCAATTTCATTCTCCACCCATAATTTTCTACCTCTCCAGATTATTCACTGTAGTACTCCAAGACCATCTGCTCTTCAGCCCTGGGGAATTTCCAATCCATTGAGTTGAACTCCTTTTACTTCTTCGCCCTCACATGCAAGTGCCCCTAGCTAGATACCAGGGTCCACAATTGGGTCCCTCTACTTGCACATGTCTTCTGGTTTCATACATCTCTCCTTTATGGTGCTATACCTGTCAAATCCCCAATACTGGTTACATCCAATGTTCTGCCTAGTCTGAGTTTGTACCCACATAGCCAAATACACCAAAAGAGAAATATAACCATGCCAACAGGTCTCATGTTAACTTCAGTCTTTGGACCACATCTGTTTTGTATCTACATTCATTCTCCCCAAAAATATTCAATATCTTTGTCTTCAGCAGCTTCTATAAACTAAGATTTCCCAAATTTATTTCCCCATTTCAGATCTCTCCTCCAAACTCAAGAATTATACAAACTCCAGAGTCTTCATTTCTATATTTATCAGAGATTTAAAATCCCAATCTCCAGACCTCCTGATTCTACCTCCTTCCCCAAATCTGCTCTCACAACCAATCTTCATGGAAAGTGAAGCATTCTGCCCACACCAATGGTGATACAAAACAGATGTAGAGACAAATAATAATAATTATTATTTTGGTTTTTTATTACTAAAACAAAAGACATTGTCTCATAGACACTTGAGTTTTTGAGAAGCAGATCTAAATTTCTCATCTTTGGAGCCATTACAAAAAAGCACTCAATTGCTCCTCCTTTCTCCCACCTGAGCATACTGTGCAAGGGTGATGACAGCTGAGGTGGAATAGTCACACTTTAGTCATGTGACAGGAACACATAGCATAACCTATCCAGTAGCAATATTAGGGTTCTGCTCCATGTAGCCACGGCCGTTTGCAGCAACTCCAGAAGAAAATAAAATAAATACCCAGCCCTTGCACATTGACCACTGTGTCTGCCCCCAGAATACATCAGTGTTAAGAGGAAAGATTCCGGCCGGCGCCGCGGCTCACTAGGCTAATCCTCCGCCTTGCGGCGCCGGCACACCGGGTTCTAGTCCCAGTCGGGGCTCTGGATTCTGTCTCGGTTGCCCCCTCTTCCAGGCCAGCTCTCTGCTGTGGCCAGGGAGTGCAGTGGAGGATGGCCCAAGTGCTTGGGCCCTGCACCCCATGGGAGACCAGGAGAAGCACCTAGCTCTTGCCTTCAGATCAGCGCAGTGCACCGGCCGCAGCGGCCATTGGAGGGTGAACCAACGGTAAAGGAAGACCTTTCTCTCTGTCTCTCTCTCTCACTGTCCACTCTGCCTGTCAAAAATAAAAATTAAAATAAATAATAATAAAAAGATGAAAGATTCCAAAGCTGTGCAGCCATGGTTCAAATCCTGTATCTGCCATTTACAGTTGTATTTTCTTAGACAAAGCTTTTTTATATCTCTATTCCTCAGTTTTCTCACCAGTAATATGGGAATTTTATGTTATGTACCTCAAGACTACAACTTCTTTCCAAATGAGGGATGAAATGGTTTACTCTTAAGTCATCAGTGCCGAAGGCTGTCATTGTCAGGATAACGGGTTATAGGTGATCCTAAATTACAAGGGATAGAAGTTGTTTCAAGTTGTGAAAAGGGGTTTGTTCCCTGCTTTTCTGAAACCCACTGGGGCCCAAGGGAATCTATTATATATTTTCCACCCTCAGCATTCTCAATGATTTAGGGTGCTGGAGGCAGACTGTGCAGGTTTGAACCCTGACTCTGTCACTGACCAGTTGTGTGACCTTAAGCAATCAATTTGCCTTCCTAGGCTTACATTTCATGCACAGTAATAGCACCTTACACCCACAGCTGAGTGAAGACTGAAAGAGATTATGTCAACAAGGCCCTTCATGATAGCAAATCCCAAATGTGATACAGGAGGCTCTGAAGGGAAAGTTAAGGCAAAATCAAGGAGGAGGCACTCCCTTGCAGCGTGCGTGGAAATGGCTGCTCTACAGAAAATAAGGAATTTCTCTGAACGTTGGTTTTTCATTTGTGAAAAAAATGACACTCTTATTTAAGAGTTATCAGGCTTGGGTGGGCATTTGGAAAAGCTGTTAAGATACAACTTAGGTAGTGTACATTCTATATTAGAGAGCCTGGTTGGAGTCTTGCCTCCACTCCCAATTCCAGCTTCCTACTAACGCCCACACGTGGAGGCAGCAAGTGATAGTTCAAGTAAGTGGTTCTCTTCTTCCCACCTAGGAGACTCAGGTTCCAAGTTTCAGCCCAGCCTGGCCCCTGTCAAGTGTTGAGGGCATGTGGAGAGTAAATAAGCACATGGAAGATCTCTCCCTCTGTTTGTCTTTCTCTATCTCTCTGCCTTTCAAATAAATAAAATAAAATCTTTAATAAGAATTCTAAGGTTCACTAAAGGAATATATCTACAAGGATCAGCACAGGGTGGAAATCTCTAACACAGCTCACATACCAGCTGTGACAGTCATGATTTGAAATTCAACATAGGGTTAAGAACTGGCAGTAGCTTTGATGTTTCCTTGTTTTACAGATTAGAAGAAAGAAGAACAAGGGATTAAGCTGTGTCTGGTCTCCTGCATCCATTTACCACTCATCTATTAGACCAATCCTGCCATTTGTAAGAAAGGATTTAAGGTTTCAGGACCTAAGATTTGAGGACTCAGATCCCTCATTGCAATGGGATGCCCAAGCCCTACCAGATCCATCCAAGGACATTTAACATTTACATCTCATTAGGAGCGACAAGCTGATGAAAAGACTCAGATTAGATCCTAGAGCTTCCATGCCTTACCACCACATTACTAAAGGTGTATTTACAGCAGTTTCTTTTCTCCAGTACATAATTTTTAGATACTAAGAAAAAAAGTAAAAAGTAAAAGACAACTGTTTGAAAAAAAAGAACAAGCATCAAACATAGACCGAGCTATGACAAGGGAGTGATCAGACCAGGAATTCAAAATATCTATGATTACTATGCTAAGAGATCTATTGGATAAAGCAGATAGCATGCAAGAACAGATGGACAATGTAAACACAGAACTGGAAATTCTAAGAAAAAGAAAAAACAAAAAGAAATGCTACAGAGCAAAGACATTGCAATGAGTTTGAAGAATATCTTTGATGCTTATTAGTAGAGTGAACACAGCTTAGGAAAATTTTTGAGCTAGAGAGCATCTCAACAGAGACCTCCAAAACCTAAGAGAAAGGAGGAAAAAGACTAAGAAGTATAAAAGGAATGGAATAGTCAAAAACTCTGTGACAATGACAAAAAGTAACATAACAAATGGAGAAGAGAGAAACAAATCTAAGGTGTATTTGAAACAAAAATGACTGAGAATTTCTCCAAATTGATGTCAGACAACAAAATACAGATCCAAGAAGCTTCAGGAATGCCAAACAGAATTAACAAACCAAACCAAAAAACTACACATAGACATATCATATTCAAACTGCAAAAAAACAAAAGATAATTAAAAATTTTGACAGAAGTTGGGCAGGGCAGGTGGAGAATTATTTCTGTACAGAGGAAACACAGAAAGAAGAATTACATCAAATTTTGCCTCCAAAGCCATGCTACCAAGAAGAGAGTGGAATAAAATATTTGAAGTGTTCACAGAAAAAAATTTCACCAACCTAGAATTCTGTAATCTGAAAAAATACACTTCAAAAATGAAGGAAAAATTAAGACTTAACAGAAAAAGACATTGACAGAAGTAGGCTTGCATTGAAAGAAATATTAAAAGAAAAGGAAAAAAACCTTAAAAGAGATATTCAGAAAGAAGGTGCATGACATGTAAGAAACTTGAATCCATATAAAGAAGAGCATCAAAGAAAATAAGTGAAAGTAAATTAAGAAATTTAATTTTTCTTATTAATTTATTATTTAATAAATTTATTATTTATCAAATTATTATTCATTATTCTAACATATAAGTTTGTTCAAATTATAGTAGCAATGAGTTTGAGTGCATGTAGGAGTATGAGTATATGCCTACGTATGCTTGAATATAGAGAAAAGAATGGCAACAATGATACAAGAAGCAGAAGGAATTAGGATTCATTTGTTGCCATGAGGTACTCACCCTATCCATGAAAGCACAGTATTAATTTAAAGTGGACATGGACAGTTGAAAATGTGTGCTGCAGATCCTAAGGCAACCTCTTTAAAAGAGGTTTATAAAGTTATGTTGACAAGGATGTGGTAGAAAAGGTTCTTTAATACACTGTTGGAATATAAACTAGTACAACCATTATGGAAGACATAGTGGAATTACTATGAAATATAATCCCACTATCATGGAATTCTTCAAAAGTCTGAAAATAGAACTACCATATAACCCAGACATTCCACTGCTGGGAAATTACCCAAAGGAAAGGAAATCAGCATATGAAAGATTAATCTGTAACCTCCATATTAATAGCAGCTCAACTCACAATAGCTAAGATATGGGATCAACCTAGATGTACATCAACTGATGACTGAATACAGAAATTGTGCTATGGAATACTACTCAGCATAGAAAAAATTAAATCTTGTCTTTCACAACAAGATGTATGCAACTAGAAAAATTATGCTTAGTAAAGTAAGCCAGACCCAAAAAGGTAGATATCACATATTTTTCCTGATTTGTGCTAACTAATTATTTAGTGGAGGGTAAAGCTCATGATTATAAAGTCAACTGAAAGTATGTCACTGTAAAAATTAAAAGGAAAATAAGAAAAGAAGGTAGAAGGAGGATAAAAGGGTAGGAGGGAGGGAAGGTAGGGTGAGAGGTACCATTATGTAAATTATTTATTTATTTTTCCCAAAGAAACCTTTTATTTAATGAGTACAAATTTCATAAGTACAACTTTAGGTGTATAGGGATTCTTCCCACCATACCTGCCCTCTCATCCCAACTCCTACCCCACCTCCTCCTCCCTCTCCCATTCCTAGTCATATTCTCCATTAAGATTCATTTTCAATTAACTTTGTACAGAGAAGACCAACTCCATACTAAGTAAAGATTTCAATCATTTGCAAACACACACATAAAAATAAAAAAACTGCTTGAGAACAAGTTTTACAGTTAATTCTCATAATATAACTCATTGAGGACAGACGTTTTGCATGGGAAGTTAGTGCACAGTGAATCCTGTTGTTAATTTAACGATTAACATTCTTATGTATGACATCAGCAACAACCCGAGGCTCTTGACATGAGCTGCCAAGCTATGGAAGCCTTTTGAACCCACATTCTCTGCCAGTATTTAGACAAGGCCATAAGCCAAGTGGAAGCTCTCTCCTCCCTTCAGAGAAAAGTACTTCTTCCTTTGATGACCACTTCTTTCCACTGTGGTCTCTCCCACAGAAATCTTTCATGTAGGACATTTTTTTTGGCACCTGTCTTGGCTTTCCATGCCTGACATGCTCTCATGGGCTTTTCAGCCAGACCAGAATGCCTTAAGGGCTGATTCTGAGGTTAGAGTGCTATTAAAGCTGTTGTCATTTTATGAGTCTGTTGTGTGGACTACGTCCCATGTTAGAATATTCTCTCCTTTTTAATTCTACTATTGTTACCAGACATTTGACTTTATTTATATGATCGCTTTAACACTTAATCCTACCTATATGACCACATTAACACTTAAGATGGCATTTTACCACCCAACTTAATGAGATTTGGGGTTTCAAAGCAAATTTTTAAACTGTACCCTTAGAAGTAAGTCTATAGGAATGTATGCAGAAGTATCCAGATTTGCAGTTACAAACTACATTATGCTATTAAAACTGTACATATGAAATATATGAAATTATAACTGATATGCTGAAAAAGAAGAGAAAATTGAATCAGATAAATGCTCAGTTAAAACTGAAAAGGCAGAAAACAGCATGGCATAGTCTTTTTGTGCTATTTTAACAAATGCCATAAACTGACTCATTTATAAGCAACAGAAACTTATTTCTTACAGTTCTAGGGGCTGGGACCTCCAACATCAAGGCAACAGTAGGTAGAGAGTCTGATGAGGGTTGCCTTCTACTTTGGAGATGGCATCTTGTTGCTGCAGTCTCTGGAGGGGACAAGTGCTGTATCCTTACATGGCAGAAAGGACAGAAGGTGAGTACTCATCCTCTTAAGCACTTTTACAAAGCACTAATCCATTCATGAGGGCAGGGCCCTATTCACCTTCCACGTGACCCATTGCTTATCACTGTTGCAAGGTGGGTGAACTTTCAACATGAATTTGTGAAGGGAAACAAGCATTCACACCATGCAAGAATAGAAGACAAAAATAGGAAAAGAGACCAAGGGAAGCAAATAGAAAACAGCAGCAGATATGACAGATATCAATCCAACCAAATCAATAATTTAACAGTAATATCTAAATGCACCTTTTAAAGTTCAAGGATTCTAAGAGTAGACTAAAAAAACAACATTCAAGAATATTTCATCTACAAGCAACTCATTTTAAATATAAAGGCTTATAAAAACTAAAAACAAATGTATGTAGAAATATATACCATGATAACACTAAACAAAAAGAAAGCAAGAGAGGCTATGTTGATTTCATACAGACCAGAGTTCAGAGCAAGGGAAGAAATGAGCGATAAAGAGAATCCTTACATAATGATAGAGGGTTCAATTCTCTAAAAAAAATACATAACAATCCTTACAGGATATGTGCCTAACAACAGAGCCTCAAACTATGTGCAAAAATGGATAGAAATTCAAGGACAAATGAATGAATCCATTATTGTAGTAGGATATGTTAATGCCCTCCATCACAAATGGACAGATCCTGCAGGCAGAATATCAGTAAGAACATATTTGGCGTCATCAGCAACTAGAAATAGTGGACACCTGTCTACCATTTCATCCAATAACAGAAGAATACACATTCTTCTAAAGCTCACAGAGACCATTCGTCATCAGACCACACTCTGAATCATAAAATACACTTTATCAAATTTAAAACAATAGATATCATACGATGTCTACTTTTATACAACAATGCAATTTACTGAAAGTCAATAATAGAAAGAGACCTAGAAAATCCTAAAATATTTGGAAATGAAACAACACACTACTAAGTAACATGAGTTAAAGAAGAAATCTTAAAAGTAATTTAAAAGTGCTCTGAACTAAATGAAAATGAACACACAACTTATCAAAAATTTATGACTTGCATAGAAAGCAGTGCTTATATGGAAGTTTTTATCATATATTAGGAAAAGGAAGGCCAAATACAACAATCTAAACCTCTACTCTAAAAGAAATATTTAAAAGTGTAAATTAAATTCAAAGGAAACAGAAGAAATTATAAAAATCAGAACAGAAATCAATGAAATTGAAAAGAGAAAACCAATAATAATCAACAAAATAACATTTCTACAGTTTCTTTCAGAAAACAGAGGCAAAGCAGAGGGAACAGTTCCTAACTCATGCTATGAGGTCAGCTTTCCCTTAACACTAAAATCAGATTTAAAACATGGACATAGATGCAAATGTCTTGGCTGAGCAATCACTAGTTTGGTGACTTTGGATAATCACCTTCTCTGGGTCTCCATTTTGCTATTTGCTAAAAACGTTTGTCTGACCACACCAACGACCTTCACTTATCACCCAAATTCCTGAAAGCCATGGAATTATTGTAAGAAATCAATCAAATCCAGCTGTGTACCAAGCCCTGTCTGAGGATTTACTTTTACATATAGTATTGTTTTACATATACATATGCAGTGGATATTGTGATAGATCCATTCCTCAACAAATGTTTATTGAGTGTCTATCTCAAGCTTTTAAGTGCTTGATACACAAAGGGAACATTCCTGTCGTTCTCCCTTCCTTCCAGGGAAGCAAGAAACAAATGTGAACACATAGGTAAATGTTGACATAACGATTGCTGGAAGTACTGTAAAGAAAGTCGTCTCCCTACTAGTGAGAACAAGGTGTGGGGAGGCTACCTTATTAGATTGTTTGTCACAGGACCCTCTGTGAGTCAGTGATGATTACACTGAGATCTGATAGCTGGAAAGGAACTGAGCAGGGCCAAGGGGGAAATGATTCCAGCAGGGAAAACAGTCAAAATGCCCCAAAGCCACTGAATTCAAACAAGTTTATTCCTAAACATTAACATAAAGCTACTATTATTTGAGGGACAGGGTTAATTTCTAATATAAATACAAGTTGTTTTTTAGGGTAAGCAATATTAGCTCCTGCAATAAACAAGCTCTAAGTTTTGATGGCTTATCATTGACTATTTCTTGCTTCTATCTTAGTCCAATGTGAGTAGACAGCAGATCTGTACCACACGCAGTCATTCAATTCAGGCTTTTTCCAGTGTGAAGTTCTGCCATACTCCGGGATACATCCAGTCTTCTTTTCTTTAGCTTAAAAATGTTTTAGAATTTGTCTCATTTATCTATTTGTTTATTTTTATTTATTTGAAAGGCATAAAGAAAGAGATCTAGCATCCTCTGGTTCACTCCCCAAATGGCCACAACAGCCAGTGATGGGCCAGGCTTAAGTCAGGACCTCAATCCAGACGACTCACATTGGTGGCAGGGACTCAGTTACTTTAGCCAGCATCACTATCTCCCAGGGTGCGTATTAACAGGAAGATGTAATTTGGAGTGGAACCAGGACTCAAATGTATGTACTTTGTTATGGGATATAGACATCCTGCATGTATCTTAACCACTGTGTCAAATGTCTGTAAAAAAATTTAATTGATGCATAATTATATATATAATATAAAGTATGATAATTAACTTTGTATATTTAATATGCAATGATCAAATCAGAGTGATTAGCACTTCCATCTCCTGAAGTGTTTATCATTCCTTTGGCCCGCCCATACTTGACCACCTCAGCCCAGAAGTAACAGATTTCCTCAACTCACATTCAATTTTCAAGAAACAACAATTTGGCTCCTTTAGAAGCAAAAGACATAGAAAGTGAGGTGAAGCAGATTACTAAGGAATGTCTAGCCCAGGTGTTAGGAAGTGCCCTACTCTCTGCCTCAGGCAATCTGCCAGAGAAAATACCAATAGTCAGTGAGTATATGAGAAGTGGATTGTGTGTGTTTCTAATTTAGATTTTATTAATATAAAGAGAACAGATTTAATATAGTTCATAGATACAATTCTAAGAATATAATGATATTTCCCTCCCCCTTCTCTTTTGTTTCTACATATCGGAAAAATGTGCATTAAGATAGAAATGACATAAACTTTCTCATTTATCAAATTGATAAACTTTTCAAGTATTAGAAGTGCTAGGAGCTAACTGTCCATTAATAAGGCAAGGTTTTAGGAATAGGGGATTTTCAGGAGTACTGTGGTTTGTGTATGGTTTGAGTGTGTCTCCTACAGGCTCATTGAGCCTCATTGTAAGGCATTAAGATAGTGGAAACTTCATTCAACTATGGAGTTTGGAGGTGATAAGGATTAAAGTCATCAGGATGGAGCCCTATGAATGAGTACTGGTAGCTTCACAAGGAAATGGGGAGAACACAGAGGCTATCCATATATAAACACTCCCCTGTGTGGGGAGCAACTGGGAGCAACTCGGACTAGACTAAGTTACTGGAATTAAGACTTATTCTATGCATCTGCTCTCCCACAATATGGCGCTGAGAAGGGAGAAACAGCTTCTACACAGCTGCCTCCAGTTCAACCAATAAACTGGAGGACCTGCTCCTGATTGGAGGAGAGCAGCGTACTCGGCGTGTGGGTAGCAGAGTTGGGATTGGTGGAAGAGGACTATAAAGGAGGAGAGAGACAACATGCACCAGGAACATCTAAGGGGAACATCTAAGGGGAATACCTGTGCAGCCCCCGAGAGAGCCGGCCGGCGGTGTGCCACTCCCCCGCGGAAGTGGGGAAAGTGGCCAGGGGGAACCGCCCTTCCACGGAGGTGGAAGGGATGGCAGCCAACCCGGGAAGAACCAGCAGCAAACCCGGGGAGGGCCGAGCAGACAAAAGAACAGTGCAGGGTCCTGTGTTGTTCCTCCACGAAGACGGGGAGCGACACCCTGTCTCTTGCCATGTGATGCTCTGTGCTGCTCCAGGACTCTCCTTGAACTTCCAGAGCTATGAGCTAAATAAATCTCTTTCTGAAATGATCTAGTCTCAGGTACTTTCTTGTAGCAAAGTAAAATGGCCTATGCAATGAGCTAAGTGTTCATTCATAAGGAATAGTTCTAATTGTGGATAGGGTAGGTGTTTGGTGCAGCAACAGTTAAGATGCTGCCTGGGATACCTGCACCACATATTGGAGTATCTGGGTTCAAGTTCCAGCTCCACTTTTGGTTCCAGCTTGTTGATATTGCACACCCTGGGAGGCAGCAGGTGATAGGTAAATACTAGGGTTCCTGACATCCATGTGGTGGACATGGATTGAGTTCTAGTCTTCTGGATTTGGCCTGGCTTAACCCCAACTGTTGTAGGCATTTGGGAAATGAACTAGAAGATTGAAGATATTCTGTATCCTTGAATCTCTTACTCAATATATCATTCAAATAAATAGAAAATGTAAAATAAAAATGATTATGGAACAACCATTTTTCAAATACTATGCAATTGTTCAAAACAATCATCTATACATGTTGTCATAGAGAGATAGTTGAGATACATTGTTAGGTGAAAAAGGAAATCAAGGGGCACATGTTGTAGCACAGCACATTAAGCCACCCCTTGAGACACTGGCATTCCATATCAGAGTGTCAGCTCGAGTCCTGGCTACTCTGCTTCCAATCCAGCTCCACATTAATGTTCCTGGGAAGCAGCCAGCAATGGCTCAAGTAAGCTCCTGCTACCCACATGCCTCCCACATGGAGGACCTGGATATAGTTCCTAGCTCCTGGCTTCAGCCTGACCTAGTCACAGCTGTCGCAGTCATTTGGGGGTGGGGGGTGGGGGTGGGAGTGTGAATCAGCAGATGGAAGATCTCTCTCACTCACTCACCCTCTGTGTCACTCTGCCTTTCAAATAGATTTTTAATTAAAAATAAAAACCTTAGTATCTTGTTTAAATAAAAAGGAAAGCAAGCAATGCAGTATATATGCAACCTGCCTCCATTTAGTTGTGTGCTCTGTAGATCCATGGGAGTATGGGCTTGGAGGATGCTCAGCAAATTTTAACAGAGGTTCATCTTGGTATGGATATGGGATTGGAGGTTCCCCAGGAAGAAATACAGCAAATGAAGAAGAATTTATCCTGCTTTCCCTGTATAATTCTGTATTATTAGTTTTTTTTATTTTTAAACATGAGCGTGTATTATGTTTCAAAATTACAGAAAAAAAGAACAACCCAGTGTTAAGATTAGCATAGGAAATTATCATAGGATATGATAATTATCATAGGATATGATAATATCATAGGATATGATAATTTATGATAGGATTATCATAAATCATTGGTAGAACTATAAACTGGGACAACACTTCTAGAGGGAGAGATGGGAACATGCATGCATTTCACCTCCAGGAATTTAATCAGAGGGATTATTATGTGCACATACACGAGTTTACGCCCAGGAATAAGCACTCATTCCACAAGACTAAGGCATATTCATTCCAGAGAATACTAAATAATCATCCAAAGCAATCATCCACACACACTCTACTGAAAGATATTTTTTTAAACTTTAGTAAGAAATATTTTAATTAAGCACAGTAAAATGATATGTAACAGGCCAAGAGAAGATATTTTTCCCTGCAGAATTGTCCATTAGTAATTAGTCATAATATTTAGCAATTTTTTTCTTTTTTTTAACTTTTATTTAATGAATATAAATTTCCAAAGTACAGCTTATGGATTACAATGGCTTCCCCCCCCCATAACGTCCCTCCCACCCGCAACCCTCCCCTTTCCCACTCCCTCTCCCCTTCCAATCACATCAAGTATCATTTTCAATTCTCTTTATATACAGAAGATCAGTTTAGCATATATTAAGTAAAGATTTCAACAGTCTGCACCCACATAGAAACACAAAATGAACAATACTGTTTGAGTACTAGTTATAGCATTAAATCACAATGTACAACATATTAAGGACAGATATCCTACATGAGGAGTAAGTGCACAGTGACTTCTGTTGCTGACTTAACAATTTGACACTCTTGTTTATGGCATCAGTAATCACCCTAGGCTCTTGTCATGAGTTGCCAAGGTTATGGAGGCCTTTTGAGTTCACTGACTCTGATCTTATTTAGACAAGGTCGTAGTCAAAGTGGAAGTTCTCTCCTCCCTTGAGAGAAAGGTACCTCCTTCTTTGATGGCCCTGTCCTTTCTACTGGGATCTCACTCATAGAGATCTTTCATTTAGGTCATTTTTTTTTTTTTTTTTTGCCACAGTGTCTTGGCTTTCCATGCCTGAAATACTCTCATGGGCTTTTCAGCTGGATCTGCATGCCTTAAGGGTTGATTCTGAGGCCAGAGTGCTGTTTAGGACATCTGCCATTCTATGGGTCTGCTGTGTATCTCGCTTCCCATGTTGGATCGTTCTCTCCCTTTTTGATTCTATCAGCTAGTATTTGCAGACACTAGTCTTGTTTGTGTGATCCCTTTGGTTCTTAGTCCTATCATTATGATCAATTGTGAACAGAAATTGATCACTGGGACTAGTGAGATGGCATTGGTACATGCCACCTTGATGGGACTGAATTGGAATCCCCTGGTATGTTTCTAACTCTACCGTTTGGGGCAAGTCAGCTTGAGCATGTCCCGAATTGCACATCTCTTCCCTCTCTTATTCCCACTCTTATATTTAACAGCGATCACTTTTCAGTTAAGTTTCAGCACTTAAGAATAACCGTGTATTGATTACAGTATTCAACCAAAAGTATTAAGTAGAACAAACAAAAAAAAATACTAAGAGGGATAATGTATTAAGTTGTTCATCAACAGTCACGGCAAGGGCTGATCAAGTCACTGTTTCTCATAGTGTTCATTTCACTTTAACAGGTTTCCTTTTTGGTGCTCGGTTAGTTGTCACCGATCAGGAAGAACATATGATATTTGTCCCTTTGGGACTGGCTTATTTCACTCAGCATAATGTTTTCCAAATTCCTAACAGGGATCACTTTTCAGTTAAAATTTAAACACCTAAGAATAATTGTGTGTTAATTACAGAGTTCAACCAATGGTACTAGAACAAAAAAAAAATACTAAAATGGATAAAGTATTACATTGTACATAAAAGATATTTGAGATATATTATCAGGGGCAAAAAAAGAAAGCAGGCAGCCTGCAAGAGAGCAGAGCATTTGTAAAAGCAAAGCCTGGGGGATAACTGCAATGTCCAACAATAACTTGTCAAAGGCATCAAACACTACTCAGGTATTCAAAGTAATGTTAAAGATTTTCTAGTGACATACAGTTTCCATTAATTTAGGAGATTTTTAAATTAAAAACATTATTTTTTGCTTAAATATAGTGATATAGAGTATACATGTGAGATGTACTATATTTAATATATCTAATGGAACTCACATATATACATATACATACTCATCCATGTGGGTGGATGGATGGATGGATGGATAGATAGATAGACAGACAGATAATATCCTGTGTTATGAACTGCTATAAGTAGACATACTCATGTCAAGAAGATTGGGCAGAGACCAAAATCAGAGTTTGGTCACTCATAGGTAATGGCTTTAGTAACAACCACTTCACGTAAAGTAGTTTTCCTAAAGACCAATTATCTGTATCTACTAGCAGGTTGCTAAAAGTATCCTTCTTTTAGATGCTCCTCATTACTTATAAGACATCGCAATTTTGACAAATCCTAATCAGAGTTACAAAAATAAGTCTTTTTGTTAAAAATACTTACATGCCAAAAAAATGGAAGGACAGAGTAAGATCCAAAAATATTCAAAACAGGAGGAATTTTAGACAAACGTGAATTGGCAGACAACTCAGGTACAAATTTTTAGTCAAAACAGATTTAGGCAAATCAATTCAGGTATAATAAGCCTGTAAGTGACTTTTAAAATTCACTTTTCAATTTTCTATATCATGTCTTTTCTTTTTTCCATTTCCTTCTTTCTTTCTCCTTTTCTTATTGCTTATCTGTGCCTTCTAATTTTTCAACACAGACATAACATTTATAATAAAGTTGAAAAAAATTAAGTGATATCTTAAATAATAAAAAGAGATTCTCCCCTTCACTAAAGGTTGACAAATCTGGCTATTAAGATACACTTAAACTATGGCATCCTTTGATGAATTCAACAAGCAACTTCCATTTAGTACCTACTGTGTGCTATTATTTGAGGTCACCCTCATCTGGGCATACTTTCATTGCCAAAGCCTGACAGTGAAGACAGCAAGTCTGGCAAATGCCCTACCCCACTGCTGCCTAAGCCCTGACTTGGTGGCCAGCCCTAGGGAGTACTAACTCTGCCCAGAGAATCCATTTGGTTGACAACATGCTGACTTCTACAGCTTCTACTACAAATCTGGGAGTCATTATACACCCCTCATTAGCATTGAAAAACCATCTGGTGGTCATTAGAAAGCAAACATTACATATAATACATTAGGCCCTAAAAACAATTTAATTAACATCAAGGCCTAGTCAAAATCCTCCAAATAAGGGGGATTCCCAGATGAGGGGCAACTCTGCTTTCCCCTTTATCCCTTCAGCAATGAGGAATTATGTCCACCCGCAGTCCTGCTGGCTCCGGCAATGCCTCACCAGATTCAATCAGCTCAATTCAGAGGTCATTGGCCAAATGGCCGTTTCTTTTAGGATTCCATGAGGTTGAATTTGGTTAACTATTGATAGTTCTGTTTGTAAGTGGAACAATGCTATTTCCCAGATACCCTGAAAATGCTACAAAGAGGACAAAACTGGACAGTGGCTAAAACTGGTACACAGTGGCCTTTTACTCTGGGATTTGATATGTTGCAATGGAAAGAGCTCTAAATTAGGAATCGGAAGATTGCATCTAGCTCTGCACAGCTAACCCTCTGTGTGATCTCAGAGAAACTGCTTAATTTCTAAGAGCCTTGCTTACCCTCTGTTAAAGAGGTGATGTCACCAGGGACTTTGCAGATTCTACCTGATACAAATCTACAAGTCGGTATTGGATTTATCAGTGGGCCAGCCTGGAATTGCTGAATCAAAACACAAGGCCCCATTTGCCTTTCACAAAGAAGTGTCTTGGAATGTGCAGACTGGTCCTGAGAAACCAGTTTATACTCCTAGTGCCTAATGGCAATCTAGGGGGCACTATCCAGCACCCATTTTCTTGAGATTTTTCAAATGAGGATAAGATGTTCCATTTTAGACCAGTATTCTCCCTCCATCCTCGGGACTCTGATCACACTTTCCAGTGACCCCTTTGGAGTGTAACTGTGTGAGGACACAGGGCAAGACATCAAGCTAGAGTCAAGAATCCCCACCATGAGCTGGCGATCAGGCTCTTCTGTGGCCCCGTGCTAAGGAATCTACTTTGTTGGGTTTGTCTGATCCTGCTTGGTCCTTAGGCACAAATCCTGAGCCTCTCTCAAAGTATTTATTATCTTCTGTACTAGTTTAAAGGGAATCTTTTGAGCTGGATTCCCTGTTAGTATTGGAAATATAAGGCTTAGGGCACAGTTCCTCTCCTTGGGAGACTCATGAGACAGTGGAAGAAACCAGCAAGCCAGAGATTGTAATCCAGTGCAATGATTGCTGAGATGCAGAAAACAAAGTGCATTCCTGTCTCTCACCACTCAAAGCATGGTCCTGACACGAGCAGCATCAGCTGCGAGCCTGGTAAAAGTACGAAATCTCAGGCCCACTGGATCTGCTGAATCAGAGCCTTTCACACGCCCCTAGGTGGCTTTCGGACACATTCAAGTTTCCGGGGCACTACGATAGAAGACTGAGTAGACAGCCATCCTCATTCATGTCACACAAAGCGATTTCCTGGAACATGGAATTTGCAGGGCTAAACCTGGGCCAACCTCTGGCAAACCAGAGCAGTTGGTCAGCCTACACAGAAGGGTCTCTGACCTGGGCCTGCATGGTAAGGAACTCCCAGGAGCACTGGAAGCCTGAGATGAGCACAGACGTCAGTCCAAAGGCAGCAGACCTGGCAGGTGTGAATCTCTGACCTTGATCCCAGAGGTCTAGCTTAGCACATGAATGCTTCAGTCACTGTCGGGGGGGGGGGGGGGGGCAAGAGGGGCCAAATACTGAATCACTCAAAACTCCCCACCCACATTTCAGCAAGAATACAGAATACAATGTAGTTGTAGTTCCTAATTTGCATATTGGGTTCCAAGTTTTCTTAAACATACATCCCAGAATATATTTCCAAAGAGAAAAATAATTTCAAAATGTCAGATGCAGAAAGAATAAGTAAAGGTTTAGTCAGGACGACCTGTGTTTAAGTCCTGGCTCTTTCAACATGAGCAGGTCACAAATCTTAGGCTTTTGTGAGTAAAGTGAGATTATATCAGAGGTCCCCAAGGCCCTCCTCATATTTGGCGATTGACAAGAAAGACTCAGAACTCAGAAAAGCTGTTTACTCATGGTTATGACTTGTTATAATAAAAAGATACAGGTTGAAATCATCAAAGCGGAGGCCAACATGGTTAAGACACCGCTTAAGATGCAGCATTCCATATCAGAGTACCTAGGTTTGAGTCTTGGCTCTGCTCCCAATTCCAGCTTCCTGCTAATGTGCACCCTGGGAGGCAGCAAGTGATGGCTCAACTCCGTGGGCTGCTGCTACCCACACTGGAGATCTGGATTGAGTTGCTGGTTCTTGGCAGTGGATATTTGGGGAATAAACCAGTGGATGGAATCAGTCTCTCTCTCTCTCTTGCTCTCCGTCTCGTGTGTGTGTGTGTGTGTGTGTGTGTCTATTCCTCTATCTCTTCCTTTGAAAATAAATAAATAATAAATAAATTTAAAAATAAAACCACCAAACCAAAAAAAAGTACAGAGGGCACAGTTCAGGAGATACCACGCAAGGTTCCAGTTGTTCCTCTCCTAGGAGAAATCATATGGAGTGCATTTAACTCCAGCAGAGATGGTGTGTGCAAACACATACAAAGTGATGCCAATCAGAAAAGCTCCCATCAGCCTTGGTGCCTAGGGTTTTCACAGGTATTCAGTCATTGTCATGGAAGGTCTATATGAGAAATCTAACTACTTAGCCTTCACAGCAACCCCGGAAATCAAACTGATACAGGCTAGGTCTCAGAAAAACAGAACCAGGTATTCACCTTAAATCACATTGTTAGCTGTCTAAATTCTCTAGTATGGGCCAAAGATTCAGGTGTACAAAGACAATCCTCCCTTGGGGCTGATGCTGCACAGGTAAAGCCGCCGCCTGCAGTGCCAGCATCCCATATGGTCGCCAGTTTGAGTCTTGCTGCTCCACTTCCCATCCAGATCTCTGCTATGACCTGTGAAAGCAGCGGAGGATGGCCCAAGTCCTTGGACCCCTGCACCCACATGGAAGACCTGGAAGAAGCTCCTGGCTCCTGGCTTCAGATAGGCTCAGCTCCGGCACTTGCGGCCAATTGGGGAGTGAACCAGCGGATGGAAGACCTCTCTATCTCTCTGTCTCTCTGTTTCTCTCTCTCTGCCTCTCCTCTCGGTGTGTAACTCTTTCAAACAAATAAATAAATCTTAAGAAAAAGATAATCCTCCCAAGAAGAGGATACTCAGGGTTTAGAGGTTACTCACCAGGAGTTGGTCAAGGCCAGTGTTTTCTTTGGAAGATATGAAGTCTGCTGAATTAATCTTTGCTACATATGGGGATAAAAGCCTTTATGTTGCAAGGGACAGACACTTGTATTCTGGCACATGGTAAGTAATGACTAATAAAGCTTTATAATTTTCCCCTAAATGAGAAATCTCTGTCTGAGCCTTTCCTAAATGGTTCTTCAGGTTCAACCAGATCTTTCCCATTAGTAAAAGCTCTTCCAAGAAGCCTTCCCAATAAACCAAGCCCACACAGAACATTTTCTCAAACACTGGGAACCACTCCCAAGCAATCTCTCATGGCTGCTTCCTTCAAAATGAAACATGATGGCAGTTTTGTGAGTATAACGTATTCTTATCATGAATTCATGCAATGCAGAAAACACACACACACACACACAAACAACATAAAACATCTCCTCGATTTATCCCACCTAAAACTAACCACCAATACTTTAGTTGAATATTGTTCCACATGCTTTCTATATATAATTATAGATATAGAGAATAGATGGATGGATTTTTTTCTAAAACAGAATTGGATGGTAAGCAGAACTTTTCATTAAAATTGGTTCATTTTGTTTGAATTTGCCAAAACAAAGAAATTGGAATGAAATTAAAGGAATTACTAATCTTGAAAAGATTCTTTACCATATAGATATTTAAAAATACTTCTGATGTTGGGAAATAAAGTTATGAAGATCATAATTAGGGACAATAGGTATTTTTAGGCTACAAGTTTTGGGCTGGCATTATGATGCCATAGTTAAGCTGCTGTCTAAAACGCCAGCATCCCATATGGGCACCTGTTCTAGTCCCAGCTGCTCCACTTCTGATCCTGGTCCCTGTTAATGCACCTAGGAAAGCAATGGAAGATGGACCAAGTACTTGGGTCCATGCATCCCATGTGGGAGACCCAAATGAAGCTCCTGGCTCCAGCCAAGGGAACTAGTAGATGGAAGATCTGTCTGTCTCTCCCTCTTTCTCTGTAACTCTGCCTTTCAAATAAATAAAATAAATCTTTAAAAACAATCATCTTTACACTGTCTAGAATTGTCACATTTGTATTCTTCCTAAGAATAAGTCTTCACAATTAGTACTGGTTCTCTGTCTAAATGGATTTAATGCTCACTTTTACCACTTGCTCTATTCCTGAATTCAGTACTTTGGTTCATCCTTATGTGACCTGATTTCATTGTCAAGTAATTTTTTTACCCACTAACAGTTCAAGGGTACAATATCTCCTGAGCTTTGTAAGGATATCTGCCTGCTCCCCTATACCTGAACAATATCGTGACTATATCTGAGTTTTTAATTCACATTTCTGCAGACAGTGTAGACAGTGATCTGTTACCTTCCATGATTGAATAATGCTGTGGTCTGTCTTCTTGTCTGCAGCCTCTATGACTTCCTTCTGCATACCTGAGGAGCTCATTCATTTTCCTGGAAGTCTAGAAACTGACCCAGGGTATGTCTAGGCCTTGTGTGCCAGCTCTGCTTAGGCAATCTATATCACATTGTTCTGAAGCAGAGCAAGTTCCCCAATCCGCACAGTCATAGGTGCTTTATATCATTATGCTTCTGAATAATTTTTCTGTTCTATTTGTTGTTCTCTCCATGTCAAGGACTTAATTATGTACTGGTAACTCACAAAGGTATATCCTTAAGTCATTCCTCTCCTCTGAATTCCAGAATCAGATATCCAATCATTTCCTTGTATCACCACTTGAACAAGGAGTCAAATTTATGGTCTAAAACCAGACTCTGATTCCCATCACAAACCTACTACTACCACAGTCCTCCCAGTGTCACAACTGGGAACTTTACTATTCCAGTTGCTCAGATCAAAATCCCTGGAGTCACCTTAGCCTCCCCCTTTGCTGCCATGCCCTGTACCTGACCCTTCTGCAGATTCCGTCATCTGTCCCTCAGTACACCTAGAATCTGACCACTTCTTGCCAGCCTCCACCTTAGTCCATTTTATGCCACCATAGTGGAATACTACAGCCTGGGTCACTTATAAACTGTAGAGGTTTATTCAGCTAAGCATTCCAGAGGCTGGGGAGTCCAAGTGCACAGCACTGACGTCTGGTAAGAGCCTCTGTGCTATGTCCTAACATAGCAGAGGCAACACACGGCAAGGGGGCACATTGGGAGTTGTGGGCAAGAGAACAGAGAGAGCAAGCTCACTTTTATAATCCATTCCTGCTATCACCAACCTACTCCCACTCCCAACATAACAGTGTTAATCTATTCAAGAATGTGGAGTCCTTTTGACCCAATCACTCCTCAAAGATGATTAATATCATTTTGACAATTAAATTTCTCTTTAAAGAATATTTATTTTTTTTATTTTGAATTTATCTGAAAGGTAGAGAGAGAGCTTTCATCCACTGGTTCACTTCCCAAATGCCTGCAACAGCCAAGTCAGAAGCAGGAACCCAATCTGGTCTCCCATGTAGGTGGTAGGGACCCAAGTACATGAACTATCATCCACTGCCTCCCAGGATACACATTAGCAGGAGAGTGGATTGCAAGTGAAGGAGCCAGGACTCAAACAAGGCATTCTGATATGGGATGTAGGCATCACAAACTGTGAATTTAAATGCTGCTCATCTTGGCAATTAAACTTCAGCTGAGTTCTGGAGGGGACTTTGAGACCCTAACATTCCCCTCCTACTCTGCTCGAGCCCTCCATCCTCTTTTGCTTCAATAACTGCAGCTGTCTCCAAACTGGTCTCTGCTTCTATGCTCCTTCCACAAGTCTGATCGCAACAAGTCAGCCACGTGACCCTGTCTGTCTTCCGTTCAAGCTAGTGTATGAAATAAATGCCCAAACCCCACAGTGGCCCACAAGGAGATGCAAATATGGCCCCTTCCAGTTCTTCCTCATTGCTGACTTGATTCTACACTAACTGATAGGGAAGTCCTGACGGGGCTCCCACACATGCCAGGCCTTCTCTCCCTCTGGGACCTTTACACTTGGGTACCCTAAATGTCCTCAGAACTGGCTCCCTCTCTTCCTTCAAGTTTAACTCCAGGACTAGCCTACGAGGTCTCCTCTGACCATTTCCATTTAAATCTCCACACTTCTACCACCAGACCCGTGGTTCCTTTCCCAATTTTGTCTCTCCTGAGCACTGTCATATGACCTACTGGCCTGCTATCTTGTTTCTTGTGTGTAATCTCATTGAAGACTTTGTCACGCACTTGTGCTCCACAGTACTTGTTAATCATGGGAATGATCATTGGGTTTATCTCTTCCTGCCCTCTGTTAGCATCTACCTGATTATTTCTTTGCTCTTTTTAATGTGGGTTCATTGGGCTGTTTTCAAGCCTTTTCATATTTTCAGTAATTGAATTTTCAGTAATTCCCTCCTTTATTTTTATTTCATTTTTTAGCTCTACAATGAAACTATTTTATCCCATCATTTCTCTTCCTTAGAGCTACAATATTCCTTGCTTTATGTTCTGTTGCTTTATTATCTCACCTTTGATCAACTGTTTTTATTTTATTCAATTCACACTCTTCTAGGTAAGTTCATAACTATAAATAATTGTGGAGAACTACCTTCTGTTTCTTAGGATGTGTGCTCTTCTAGACTGAGTTCTCTGTATTTTACATAAATATTTCTTTTTTTGGTAGCTTATTTATACAGTTGGCATACTGTGCCCCCACAGTTTTTCTTTTTGCAACTTACTTTTACTGACTAGCGCCAGAGAAAACTTCTCTTTGCTCTCAAAGGTACCTTTGAAGTACTGCCATTGTGGCATGGTGGGTTAAGCCACTGCCTGCAATGCAGACATCTCATATGGGTGCTGGTTCAAGTCCTGGCTGCTCCTCGTCCTATCCAGCTCCCTGATAAAGGCCTGGGAATAGCAGTGGAAGATGGCCCATGTACCTGAGACCCTGCCACCCACATGGGAGATGGGGTAAACCTCCTGGATGCTGATTTTGGCCTGGCCCTGCCCCTGCCACGGCTGTTGTGGCCATCTGGGGAGTGAATCAGCAAATGGAAGATATTCTCTCTCTCTCTCTCTCTCTCTCTCTCTCTCTATCCCTCCCCCACCCCGTAGCTCTCTCAAATAAATAAGTAAATCTTTGTTTAAAAAATCACCTTTGAGATAGCTGCTGTGTGCTCATTTTGAAGTCTTTTCAGGAATCAGAGGTCTCAGATGGAGAAGGGCGATGGGAAGGGGAGGGGTCCCAGTGCACATTGCTGTGAGATGCAGCACCACCAGAATTGCTGGGGGCTGCTCTCGCTTCTGATTGTGTGAAATGTCCTCTTGTAGAGTTTATGCATGAGAAGAGAAGCAGTAGCTATTCCTTGGGGAGAGGGATATCTCCAGCTTCACAGCCCTGATTCGCAAGGAACCCTGTAAATCTCGCTTCACAGAGCACATTGCTCTCACGGAATTCTTTACCTTCCGTGTGTCATCAGTCCTACCCTAGAAGGTTTTCCCATCAATTTTCCATTAGAGGGAAGACAAGATAAGATAAAGTTTGCTTCTCTCCCGATTTGAGAATCTGTATGAATATTCTTTTAGTAGTTGCTTGGGCTGCCATGACAAGAGTCCACAGATTGGGTGGCTTCAACAACAGAAATGAGTTTGCTCACATTTCTAGAGGCTGAAAGAACAAATCCAAGTCAAAAACCAAGATGCCAGCCGGTTTGGTTTCTCCTGAGGCCTCTTGTCTTGGGTTGTACATGGTCATCATCTTGCTGACTCCTAATATGGCCTTTCCTCTGTGGTCACCACCCTGCTCTCTCTTCCTCTTCTAGGATACCATCCTATGGGTTTAAAGATCACACCACAGTGGCCTCTTTTAAAGCTAGCTATCTCTTTGAAGACTCTATCATCAAATACAGTCGTATTTTGAGATCCTAGGGGTTAAGACTTCAACATCTGGATTTGGACAGGGGAAGGAGGTTCCAATTTACCCCATAACAATTCCCAAGTTGACTGGCTTCTGGTTACAAGGCAGTTAGGAGCCATCCTGTGGTCCTCCCTTCACTCATCTGCTCTCCTGGGCTTTATTTATTTCCCTGAACTCACATCCCTGGGCTATGGTTAAGATAGTGTATTTGTTTATCATGTTAGGAACTCTTCATGGTACAAAGGAAGATGGGATTTTGTGTTTGTTTTTTAATGTGTTATATATATATATATATATATAATGTATCAATACATAGAGAACAATTTCATGAACTTCATAGAAATGATTTTAAGAATATAACTAATACACTTTCCTCCCTTCTTCTTCCTTTCTTTTTTTAATTTCTTGTGATAACATACTTTCAATTTACTTTATAATCACAGGCTTAATGCTTCGTTAAATAGAGTCCTATAAGCAAAAAAAAAAAAAATAGAAAGATCACTGTTCTTTAGGAATATAGACAAGGACTATAAATAATAATCACATCATAAAATATAAAATTCTTTCATATACATTAAGGATTTTGTTGTACTGCATATATAAACTGAATCAGAGAAAAAAATATATTTATCTTTTGGGATCTGACTTATTCCACTAAGTATAATGGTTTCCCAGTTGCATCCATTATGTTGCAAAAGATAGGATATTACTCTTTTTTTCACTGCTGAGTAGTATTCCATACTGTATATATAATACATTTTATTTATCTAGTCATCAGTTGATGGGCATTGGGGTTGTTTCTATATCTTAGCCATTGGGACTTGAGCTGTAATCAACATGGAGTACAGATCACTCTTTCATATTCTGATTTCATTTCCCTCTGGTAAATTCCCAGGAATGGGATGGCTGGGTCAACAGTAGATCTATTATCAGATATCTGAGGTATCTCCATGCTGTCCTCCACAATGGCTGCACCAGTTTGCATTCCCAGCAACAGTGGATTAGGGTATTTTTTCCCCTCATCCTCGCCAATATTTATTGTTTTTTGATTTCCGTATGAGAGCCATTCTAACTGGAGTGAAGTGAAACCTCATTGTGGTTTTGATTTGCATTTCCCTAATGGTTAGTGATCCCGACCACTTTTTCATGGTCTGTTGGCCATTTCACTTCACCATTTTTGAAAATTATTCATTCATGTCCTTTGCTCATTTCTTAATTGGGTGATTTGTTTTGTTGTTGTTGAGCTTCTTTTGCTGTGCAGAAACTTTTGTTTACTTTTTCTTTTATCACTTGTGCTTCTGGGATCTTATCTAAGAAGTCTTTGCCTATGCCAATGTCTTACAGTGTTTCTCTTATGTTTTCCTCAAGTAATTTGATTGCCTTAGGTTTAGATCCTTGATCCTTTGTGAGTTGACTTTTGTACAAAGTGTAAGGTATGGGTCTTGTTTCATATTTCTGCATGCAAAATATGAAAATTTTCTAGCACCATTTGTTGAAGAAATTGTCCTTTATCCAGGGAGTGAGCTCATTTGTTGGTTGTAGATGCAAGGATTAATTTCTGGGATTTCTAGTATGTTCCATTGGTCCATATATCTATTTTCATAGTAGTATTATTCTGTTTTGATTATAGCTACCCTATAGTATGTCTAGAAACCTAGTATTGTAATACTTCTGGCTTTATTTTAATTGTTTAAGACTGCTTTAGCTATGTAGGGTCTCTTGTGTTTCCAAACGAATTTTAGGATTACTTTTTCTAAATCTGTGAAGAATGTCTTTGGTATTTAGATTGGGATTACATTGAATCTATAAACTGTGTTCCACAGTATTGATATTTTGGTGATATTAATTCTTCCAACCCATGAACATGGAAGATTTTCCCATTTTTTTGTATCTTCTATTTCTTTCTTTAATGTTTTATAATTTTTTGTTGCAGAGTTCTTTCATATCCTTGGTTAATTTATCCCAAGGTATTTAAGTTTTTCTGTAGCTCTTATGAATGGGACTGATCTTACAAGTTCTTTCTCGGCCATGGCATTGTCTGTGCATACAAAGAGTATTGATTTTTCTGTGTTAATTTTATATCCTGCAATTTTACCAAGCTCTCTTATGAGTTCCACCAGTCTCTCATTGGAGTCTTTTGGTTCTCCTGTATATATAATCATGTCACCTCCACACAGAGTAATTTGACTTCCTCCTTTCCAATTTGTATCCCTTTGATTTTGTTTTCTTGCCTAATGGTTTTGGTTAAAATATCCAGAACTATACTGAATAGCAATGGTAAAAGTGGGCATCCTTGTCTGGTTCTGGATCTTGATCAAAATTCCAACATTTCCCCATTCATTATGATGCTGTCTGTGGGTTTGTCATAAATTACCTTGATTGCGTTGAGGAATGTTCCTTCTCTACTCAGTTTGCTTAATTTTTTATCATGAAAGGATTTTTTAAAAGGGTTATTATTTATTTGAAAGTCAAAGAGAGAGAGAGAGACTGAATTCTTGCATCTGCTAGTTCACTCCCCAGATAGCTACAATGGCCAGGGCTGAGCCGGGCCAAACCCAGGATCTATGAACTTCACCAGGGTCTCCTATGCATGTAGCAGGGGCCCAAGCACTTGGGCCATCTTCCGTTGCTATTTCCAGGCCATAAGGAGGGAGTTGGATATGAAGTGGAGCAGCCAGGACACAAATCAGCACCCATGTGGGATCCCAGCATCACAAGCAGCAGCTTTACCCTTTACACCACAATACCAGCCCTGAAAGGATATTGTATTTTACCTAAAGCTTTCTCTGCATGCATGGCAATAATCATATGGCTTTTATGCTTCAATTTGTTTCTGTAATGTTTCAACTTCATTGTGTATGGGAAAAATACCACTTTTTCTGGGTGGATGATCTTTTTCATGTTTTGTTGATTCAATTAGTATTTTGTAGAACATTTTTGTGTCAATATTCATGAAGGATATTGGTCTATAGTTCTCTTTCTTTGTTGCATATTTTTCTGGTTTTGGAATCAAGGTGATGCTGGCCTCAAAGAAGGAGTTTGGGAGGATTCCCTCCCTTTCAATTGTTTTGAATAGTTTGAGAAGAATTGGAATTAGTTCTTCTTTAAATGTGTGGTAGAATTCAGTTGCAAAGCCATCCAGTCCTGTGCTTTTCTTTTTTGGAATTATCTTCATCATTGAGTCAATCTACATTTTGGTTATTGGTCTATTTAAGTTTCCTATGCTTTCATGTCTCAATTTTGAAAATCGTATGTGTCTAGAAATCTATTCATTTATTCTAGATTTTCTAGTTTGTTAGTCTATAGTTTTTTGTAATAATTCCTGGTGGTTCTTTTTTATTTCTGTGACATCAGTTGTAACATCTTTTTCATCTCTCATTTTATTAATTTGGGTCGTCTACCTCCACTTTCTGTTTTGGTTAGTTGGGCCAATGGTTTATGAACCTCCTAGCAGTTGTAAAAAGCAGATTCAAAACAAGCAAAATGAATATTTATGGGAAAATGGCAGGACCAGTTACTTATCAATAATAGCTATGAATGTAATTAGACTAAATCTTCCTATTAAAAGATAAAGACTGGCTGAAGGATTTTTAAAAAGACCCATCTATATGCTTCCTAAAAGAAACACACCTCATGAACAAAGGTACACACAGACTGAAAATTAAAAGATGGAAAAATATATTCCATGCAAATGAAAACAAAAATGAGTAATTATCTTAATATCAGATAAAATAGACTTTAAGACAAAAACTTAAAAGAGACAAAGAAGGTCATTATGTAACAGGAAGATATGACTATAGAAAATATATATGAATCCAAGGCTAGAGCAGTCAGCTATTTAAACAAATGTTAATGGATCTAAAGGTAGACATATGCCCCATAACCATAATAATGAGAGATTTCAATACACCACTTTCATTAATGAACAGATCAACTAGACAACAAATCAACAAAGAAACAACAGAGCTCATCTATACAATCAGCCAAATGGATCTGATTGATATCCACAGAACATTTCATTCCACAGCCACAGAATACACATTCTTTTTATCAGGCATGGAACACTCTCTAGGATAGACCATATGTTAGGCCATAAAACAAGTCTCAACAAATTTTTAAAAAACTGAAGTTATACTATGTATCTTTTCTGACCACAATTGAATAAAGCTAGGAATTAACAATATAAGAAACCCTAGAAAATACACAAATGCTTGGAGACTGAAAAACATGATGAATGAACAGTGAATCAGAGGAAATCAAATGAGAAATCAAGCAATTCCTTGAAACAAATGAAGATGACAAGACAACGTATCAAAATTTCTGGGATACAGCAAAAGCAATCTTAAGAGGAATGTTTACAGCAATTATTGCCTACATCAACCAATTAGAAAGGTATCAAATAAATGATCTCACAATGCATCTCAAGGACCTATAAAAACAAGAACACACAAAACCCGAAAGTAGGAGGAAAGAAATAATAAAGGGGCTGGCACTGTAGCATAGTAGGTTAGGTCTCCACCTGTGGCATCGGCATCCCCTAAGGACACCAGTTCAAATCCCAGCTGCACTTCATCCCATACAGCTCTCTGCTAATGAGCTGGGAAGGTAGTGCAAGATGGTCCAAGTGCTTGGGCTCCTGCAACCACATGGGAGACCCAGAAGAAGCTCCTGGCTTCTGGCTTCAGATCATCCCAGCTGTGGCCGTTGCAGCCATTTGGGGAGTGAACCAGGAAATGAACGATCTCTTCCTCTCTCTCTCCCTATCTCTGTCTGTAACTCTGCTTCTCAAATAATTTTTTTAAAAAGGAAATAATAAAAATCAGACAATAAGCCAAACTGAAAGAAAAAAATACAAGAGGTCAATAAAATGAACACCTCTTTTAAAAAGATTTGTTTGTTTGTTTGTTTGTTTGTTTGAAAGGCAGAGCAATAGATAAAGAGAGATCTTTCATCTGCTGGTTCACTCCCCAAATGCCTACAACAGTGAGGACTGGTCCAGTCTGAAGCCAAGAGACAGAAACTCCACCCAAGTCAACCATGTAGGCAGTAGGAATTCAAGTATTTGAGCTATCTTGCTGCTTTCCAAGTGCATTGACAGGCAGCTGGATCAAAAGTGGAACAGACAGGCTGGTGCCACGGTTCACTTGGCTAATCCTCCGCCTGCGGTGCTGGCACCCCGGGTTCTAGTCCCGGTTGGGGTGCTGGATGCTGTCCCGGTTGCTCCTCTTCCAGTCCAGCTCTCTGCTGTGGCCCGGGAAGGCAGTAGAGGATGGCCCAAGTCCTTGGGCCCTGCACCTGCGTGGGAGACCAGGAGGAAGCACCTGGCTCCTGGCTTCGGATCGGTGCAGCATGCCAGCAGTAGCGGCCATTTGGGGGGTGAACCAATGGAAGGAAGACCTTTCTCTCTGTCTCTCTCACTGTCTAACTCCGCCTGTCAAAAAAAAAAAAAAAAAAAAAGTGGAACAGCCAGAACTGAAACCAGCACTCCTATAGGGGATGTAGATATCCGATGCAGTGGCTTAATCTGGGTCACAAATTAACAGAGCTGAGTTGTCATTCAACAGAAACTTGTTTTCTGCTACAAATCTGTCCTGAGTGCACTCTACAGAGGCACTGGACTTGCTGTGCTGTGGGGCCAGGTGCTGGGCCAGGAATGAAGACTAGTACCTCCTGACACTCACCACCTCCATCTCCTGCCTGACTTCTCTGCAACCTACTGAGGGGAAATTTCTTCTTCCTTCTAGCCCTCTTCCTTCCTAAAATTTAGGGGTTCAAAGAATGGATTTAGAAAAAGAAGTGGATAGAAGACTTCTAAAAGTTACTATCACGATGCTGTTTGTTCTTAGTCCCAGAGAAAGAAAAAAAAAAAAAAACCTGCCCAACTTCCTTCTGATTTTAAAAATGTGAAGAAAAAAAGAATTCTAGGTGGCCACATGTTAGCTCTGAACACTACGTAATCAGTTAGAAACCCTTTGTTAGCAGACCAGATGGCTGCTGCATCCCAAAAGGAAATTAAACATGCAGGCAGTGACCGTGCAGGGACGAGCTTACGATTCCTTTCTAAGAGAAAGGACTTCATCTAGAGCTGCCCTGTGGGTGTGGTTAATAGCCGCCATTGGTTTCCTAGCAACCAAGCCCTGTTCCTTCCAGACGCATTTTACTCTGGTTTTTTAAATGATCCCTGTACACTCCCAGCACCCACAGTGACTTTCGGAGGAACTAGAAAAGCCCAGATCATTAAGGGTAGGAGTGATGCTGCCTTCCTTCCTAGACTATCTCGCCCAGAGCTGCCGGTGTCCCCATCTATGGGACTCTCAATTTGTCATGGAGACCTTGCTTGGACAGACTACATCCATGATTCAAAACTCTGGAATCACTCTTCACACACCTGGGATACTTTCTTGCTTTCAATTCAGAGGGAACACCACTCCACACTGTTCACCCTTCTCCATCTCTCACCTGGGTCGCTACAACCTCCTCCACACTGATCACCTACCTGAAGTCAATTCTGTGCAGGCAGTGGCTGCCATCTTTACAAAAGGAAATTTTTCATGAAAACTATTGTTTCCTGGCTTTAACTTAATTGTCCAGCCCTTCCATTGCTCCACTGTACACTTTGCTTGGAGAGAAGATGTTATTTTTAACATGTTTATTTGTTTGTAGAGAAGGAGGGAGGGAGGAAAAGAGAAGTGTTCCCCTATCTACTGGTACCTGTAATGGCCAGGACTAGATTAGGCTGAAACTAGGAGGCAAGAATTCAATCCCTGTCTCCCATGTGGGTGGAAGGAACCCGATTTTGAGCCATCACCTGCTTCCTCCAATAGTCTACGTTAGCAGGAAGCTGTAGTCACAAGCAGGGTATTGAACACAAGTATTCTAATATAAGACCGAGGTACTTAACTACTAGGCTAAATATCCATCCCAGATCATATCATTTCTAGTCCCTTGGTCACACGGGGCTGTTTCACACTCTGTGCTGTGCCCTATGCCATGCTTTTCCTCCTGAGGGTTGCATCCTAACTTCCCTTCTGAAACAGTTCAGTTCCTCTGGTAAATCTTCATTGACCTGGTTCTATGCTTAGGTTTGCCTCATAAGCACCCCGTGTCTGCTCATACAGGACATCAGCTCTCCATCTGTCTTAGCACTAAGAAAAATACTTAAACCATGTGCCAATTTGATCTGAATATTCTAATGACAAGGAACTTGTTCTGCTTTTTCCCATATTCTCCATATCCCGCACAAAGCTTAATAAAAAGTAGATGCTAAATAATGATTCACTGACTGAATGAGTAGAGAGTGAAACAGTACAGTATCACTTGGCACCTGCCTAAGATTTTCCACAAATGTTTCCAGTTCCTCTCTGGAGTTATGCTTTTATGAGGCATTAATGGAATGGTATGGAAAGCAGCACATTGCATGGCCTAATGGTCCAAGCAGGTCAAGTCCATGCAGAAACTGCATTGTAACTCTCTGGACCTGTGCTCTAAAAGGAACATCTATCAGCAGGATGATAACAAAACATGTCTTGAATCTGAGGTCATTCCAGAAACCTAAGACATTATCCGAAGTAATCTCTTATCTAGTAAATGGGTGGATTCTTTATAAATGATTCCAGAGGTATGTTTCAATACTTTCCAAACCCATGAGCACAGGACTCTCTGAGGGCTCTGATTCCATTACTAAGCACATCTAATTTAACTCTGAAGGAAATAGTTGCTATTTTATCTTATAAAATCCTGTAGTTTGTGCACACTGATTGCAGGTCAGGGGCACATCTCCTTACCAATAGGCTGAAATCTGCTTTGGTATGTCTTCCACATATTAGTTTGAACTTTATAACAGCTTTAGAAAAAGCATTCTTTGTTCTGCATTACTCTTCAAAGATGAGAAGTCCTACTTTCATCTTCTCCCTTGGCCTTTTGTTCTCTACACTGAACTCCTTGGGTTCCTTCAACTGTTCTTTATGAATTGTGGTTTACAGATACTTCCTATCCTGGTCTCCAGCCTTTCTATCTTTTAGAATAAACACCCTTGCCAGTAAGCAAGAAGTTACCAAATCCCAACTGTCAAGACTGTAAAGATCTGAAATGCTGGGATCTACAATGAGAATTAAGAGATAATTCTTCATGGAGCACTTACATTTGCACATATTACAAGTAGAGGCACTAACAGCTTCTTCTGACCTATTTTTGAGCAAGTTTGTATAACAAACAGCCTTGGGAAATAAAGATAACATCTCCTTTCACAGAAAAGGTTGGGCACTCTACTCTGTACACTTTTTGCAAGTTAGCAACCTAACTTGCTAAAGTTTCATGAATGTGGCAGACAGCACAAAACTCCTGGATCAAAAACAAGAACAAACAGCAGAAGCAATAGGTAAAGCACCATAGTTTTCTAACGTCAGTTTCTGCAACCTTGGTTTCCATGAAGAGGTGCAGAGAGAATCAAATAATACCTGTATACATAGTAATTGCATTATAGAATAGGAACCATGAGCTTAAGAAACCCCATCTTTTATAATAGGCTGAGAGCAAGCTGCCAACCTTTGCACTCAAAGTACATGTCACCTTTACTTTTCAAGACTGCTACACAAAGTTGCTCAAGAAGATAGCTCAGAAAAAGATATTATTGCCTCTACTTGCAAGATATGCAGAAATTTGAGAGCCCCATGGAGAATTTTCTCCCAATGCCCACTACAGACACTAGCATTCAGGAAATGAAACAACTCATTGATTGTAAGTGGTTAATACAAAATAGACAAGTTGGAAAAAACCCCAGTCTCTGGGAACAACAGTGTGAACATCATCTTCAGGTTCACGTGGCAGATAGACCCACACTTCAAAATAACTATGGCCTTGAATTATGGAGGACAACACCCAGAGAACACACATCCACTTATTAAATATTTATGAGCTCTTTTCTTCCTCCATTTAAATATGCATTTAGTGAAATGGCAGTCAGAACACACACACACACACACACACACACAATCCCCTAGGGAATGAATTCTGGGTCCCATGTGGTCAGTAGCATTTTCATTTGTTGCTTTAATTATGCTTATGGTAACCAGCCCACAGGACCAAGAAAATAGTATGTGTTCATGAAAAATGTGGTCATTATGGAAATTGCTAGGGACTTCTTATGACTATAAAGTATAGAGCCTGTACCAATCCTAGGCGAAATAGTCATGAAATCATGACAGCAGTTTTTCTAGAATTTTCAGGCCAGTTCTGTTTTATCTTGGGCTTTATTCATTTAACAAAGTGATGTTGAATTGTTCCTAGTACTACTAAAGGCATTAAAGACAGTGCTATAAAAAAAGACAAAGATCCTGCCCATCCACATGGAGCTTACATCCTAATGTTGGAGACAGAAATCAAACATCACAATACATAGATACATCTCACCAGGTAGAGTTGCTCTGTAGACGGATGTGAGGAACATGGCAGAATGGGAGTTTTCAGATATTTTCTCAGAATTATTTATTTATTTGAAAGGCAGAGTTAGAGAAATTAAGAGAGAATTTTCTATCTGCTGGTTCACTCCCCAAATGGTCACAATGACTGGGCTGGAAAATGATGGATGCAGGAGCCAGGAGTTTCTTCTGGGTGGGTGCAGGGGCCCAAGGACTTGGGCCATCTTCTGCTGCTTTCCCAGGTGCATTAACAGGGAACTTGATCAGAAGTGGAGCAGCCAGGACACAAACCAGTGGCCACATAGGATGCTGGTGCTGCAGGCCATGGCTTTAACCCACTGCGCAACAGTGCCAGCTCCAAGTTTTCAGCTTTTATCCCATTTCAGAACCATCAATTTGAATGAACAACCATGTATGAGAGTGCCTTCACAGAAGCTATGGAATCCAGGTGAGAAATTTTATCACTGAATATAGCATAGAAATAAGAAACATTAAAGAGAGTAGGAAGGATGCTACACATTTCTCATTTTACCCTCTCCTTTCTGTAAGCCCACAAAGCAGAGAGATATGTTTCATAAAGGAAAAAAATGAGCACTCAACCTCACTGTAGACCCCAGTACAAAGTTTTACCCAGTGACTGCTATGCATGATCCCAGACTTCAGACTTTACCCAGTGCCAGGACAGTCTACATGGCTCCAGGCTCTAAGTCAACCCCTGTGGACTGAGAATTAAGTTTAGTATCCACAGACCCCAGGCATAAAGTCTATCTGAACACCAGGTTGACCCTACAGCACCATGTTTCAGGCCCACACAGTGCCAGGCCAGTCTCTGCAAATTTAGTTTCCAGGCCAATCTCCATGTATCCTAGTAATAGGACAACCCCAATTCCAACACCAAGATGGCCCCTGAAGCACTATGCCAGAGACAGTATTCATCAGTCCAGGCTCCAGGTCCACCCACTCCAGTGGACCCTAGCCCTAGGATGATCTTTAGAGAACCAGGTTCCAGGCTCACATTCATAGACTCAGGTTCTAAGCCCATCCTATGAAATCCAGGCACAAGGCAAACCCACATGAGAACTACAATGGCAGGTCTGACAGCAAATCCTGCCAGCCAGCCCACCCTGAGTCTCCCAATGGACTTGCTGATGAAGGAATTTCTCTGCCAAAGCCAGTTTTAAAGACTGGATAATGTAGCCACTCCTTATATGTACAAACACCAACACAATGCTGGATCATGACCAGTGATGGAAACACGGCAATGCCAAAGAAATACAATAAGGCACTATTAATAAACCCTAAAAAATGGAAACCTATGAACTATCTGTCAAAAAACTAGTATTTGTAAACTTAATGAAGCTCATTGAGCTATAGAGAAGACTGGTATCTAGCAGAATGAAATTAGAAAAACATACATGCATAAAATGAGAAGCCCAAAAAAAAGCTTCAGCAGCAGATTCAGTCAAGTAAGTGAAGTAACGAACTCCAAGAGAAATCATTTGAAATTACACAGACTGAGGAACAAAAAAGAAAAAAAGAATGGAAAAGAATGATGATAATCTATGGAACTTATGGGAAGCCATTGATCCAACCAATTTGCACACTACGGGAGTCTCAGTAAAGAAAAAGAAAGGGAAAGAAAACTTATTTAAAGACATGACAGAAAGCTTCCCTAATTAGAAAACAAAAATGAATGGCTAGGTCCACAAATTCCAAAGAAACCAAAAAACAGAAAACATGACAAGCACTTCACTGACACATTATAAGCAAATTCTCAAGTCAAAGAGAATTTTGAAGAAGCAAACGAGATGTCACTCATCACAGGCAAGGGAACCCCCATAAGACTATAAGTAGATTTCTCATCAGAAACTTTGTAGGCCAGGAAAAGAGTGGAATGACATATTCAAAATAGTGAAATAAAATTTCCAATCATTTGTGCTTCAAAAAATAAAGGAGAGATAGACTCAAAGAAATGCTATAGGAGTTCATCATGAGTAGTCCTGTCTTACAACAAATACTAAATTATTTGTTAATTATTTATCTTTCAAGTTGAAGTAAAAGGACACTAATGATAAGAAATCACATGAAAGCATACAATTCACTCTCGGGGAGGGCATTGTGGCTCAGCAGCTTAGGTGTCCACTCAGGACACATGAATCCCATATTGAGATGTCTGGGATTAAGTCCCACCCCTCCACTTCTGATCTAGCTTCCTTCAATGCAGCTGGGGGCGGCAGATGGTATCTCAAGTACTTGAATTCCTGATATTCATGTGAGAGATAGCGTTCTTGGCTCCAAGCTTCCGCCTGGCCCAGTCCAGGCTGTTGCAAGCATTTGGAAAGTGAACCAGTGGATAGAAGATCAATCAATCATTCTCTCTCTCTGACTCTATTTCAAGTATTTAAATAGTATTTCAAGTATTTCAAGTAATTAAATAGATAAATAATTTAAAACTTTAAAAACTCACTATTAGTATAAGGGTATAGAAAAATCAATGTTCTCTAACATTGTAATGATGTATATAACTTCTTTTACCTCCAGCATGAGTTAAAAAACTATTAAAAATAACTAGTGCAATAATTTAATGGATATACAGTATATAAAAGATGTAAACTGTGACATCAGTAACATAAATGCCAGAGGAGAAATTGTACTTTAGTGCTTTTGTATGCAATCAAAGTTAAGTTGCTATTAGCTTAAAATGGAACGCTGTAACCATAAGATATTTTATGTAAGCCACAAAGAAAAGTCTGTTGTGGATACACAAAAGAGAAAAAGTCAGGAATCAAAGCATACAACTCCAAAAAATTATTAACTCTCAAAGGAAGGTAGCAAGACAAGACTAGAACAAAGGAATCATAAGTCAATAAATAATTAACAAAATTACAATAAAATGTCCCTATAAATCAGTAGTTACTTTAAATATAAATGGATTAAATTTTCAATCCCAAAATGAAGAGTGTCTGCATGGATTTAAAAAAACATTAACTGTATGCTGCTTATAAGAGACTCATGTTGGCTTTATGGATAAGACATATTGAAAAGTATAGGGATAGGTAAAGATATTACATACAATTATAACTAGAAGAGAGAGTTGGTATGACTAACATCAGACAAGATAGATTTTAAGTCAAGTTGTCACAAGAGGCAGGGAAGACTGTTACATAACAGTAAAGTGTTCAATTCATCAAGAGGATAGAGCAATTGTAAATACATATGTACCTAACATTGGACCACCTAAATATATAAAGCAAATGTTAACATAATTGAAAGGACTAATAGACAACAACAACATAATAGTAAGGCACTTAAATATTCCACATTCAACAATCAATAGATCATCTAGATAGAAAATCAATAAATAAACAGCTTACTCAACACTACAGACCAAATGGACCTATCAGACATGCAAAATGTTCTAGCAAGCGGCAGATGCAGACTCTTTTCAAACACACAGGATATACCAAATATTAGACCACAAAATGAGTTTTCACAAGATTAGGAGATTGAAATCATATCAAATATATATATACAATAGCATGAGACTACAAAGCAATGCAGAAGGAAAATTGAAAAATTTAAACGTAGAAGTGAATAAACACATTCCTGAACAACCAATGGATCAAAGAAGAAATTCAAAAAGAAATTTAAAAAATCTTGAGAGAAATGAAAATGAAAAGACAGCATACCAAAACCTATGGTACACATAAAAGGAAGTTCTAGGAGAGAATTTTATGGTGACAAATGCCTAAATTAAGAAAAAAGAATAAATTCAAATAAACAACTTTATGCCCCAAGAAAATTGGAAAAGAACTAAGGCAAAATTAGCATGTGTACATATGCATATGTGTGTGCATATATACACACACACACATTAGAATATTATTCAGCTTTTGGGGCTGGTATTGTCCCACAGTAGGTAAAGCCACTGCCTGTGACACTGGCATCCCATATGAGCACCAGTTTGTGTCGCAGCTGCTCCACTGCCAATACAGCTCCTTGTTGATGGCCAAGGAAAAGCAGCAACAGATGACCTAAGTGCTTGGGCCCCTACACTCACATGAGAGACCTGGATAAGGTTCCTGGTTTCTGGCTTCAGCCTGGCTCAGCCTTGGCTGAGGCGCCATTTGGGGAGCACACCAATGGATGCAAGATTCTCTCCCTGTCTCACCTTCTCTCTGTAACTCTGACTTTCAAATAAATAATTTTTTTTAAAAAAAGAAAGGAGTATGATTCAGGTTTTAAAAATAACTAAATTCTGTCACTTGTAAACAACATGGATGAACTTGCACAACATTTTGTCAAGTGAAATATATCAGGCACAGAAAGACAAATACTGCCTGATCTCACTTATCCAAGGGATCTAAATAAGTCATAAAATCAGATTGGAGAATTGTGGTTGCCAGACACTGGGGAGGGAAAATAGACAGAGGGTGGCCAAAGCATGCAAAATTTCAATTATGAGAAATGAATAAATCCTGGAGAGTTAATGAACAGTGTGGGAACCACAGTTAATAATTCTGAATTCCTGAATTGTACACTTGCATTGTGTACTTGCAACTTGTGAATAGAGTTTATCCTAAATTTCTGTTTTCTCTACACACACACACACACACACACACACACACAACAGTAACTGTGTGAGCTAATCAATATGATAATTAGCTTGAAGGTGGTAACTCTTTCACAGTGTATAACATATGTCAAAATCTCACGTTGTATTCCTTTAATACATACAGTTTTTATTAGTCCTCAGTGAAGCTGGAGATGGAATTTAAGTATAAGTAAGTACAACATAGAGTATGAAGCAGAACAAGAGGATCAAGGGTGAGGAAGGATGGGGTGCTGATTAATTTGGGGTGGTTAGGAAAGATCGTTTTAAGGGAAGATCCAAGCAAACAGAGGGAGCTAGCCCTGCCAGCATGAAGGAATAGCAGGTATAACAATCTGGACTTGTTGGAAATATTCTGTAGCAATGTGGCGAAAGTAAAAGGAGATGAGACACTGCCTTTCTTTGGGATAACATGCCTTCAACCACACTGGAAACTACATGCTGAAGACCTCACTCCTTTGTCCTTATATTCATTCTTTCCAGCAAACATAGAACATAAAAACTAACACACTGCAGTTTGAGATAATTTTATAAAATTGTTTTTTATTTTATTGCCATAGTTAAATTAGCTCTTCATTAGTTTCCCATTAATTGTGACATAAATGCAAACACCTTCATATCTGATGTAAACCTCCTTCACCAATCCTCCATCCTCCTCCTTCATGTTTCCACCTTTACAGCGATGGATTCAGCCATGATGAAGTCCTTGCAGGCCCACAACGAGCCCCTCCAGGCTTTCCTCCTGGCATGCCTTAGCCTTCTCTTGGGCCTGTTGCCTTCCATGCGTCATCAAGACTACACTCAGACATCACCGCCCTGGGAAACTCTGGCTGAATATCTGGATCAGAACCCACCCCTCTTCTTCCCTTACTTTTCTCTTAAATTGTTCTATAATCAACCACAGTTGCTTATTTATATCACATTGTGCTTGGTGTTGAGCTTTCTGAAGGGATGTAGTCTTGAATTTCATCTCTATACTCTCCTTTATTAACACAATAGGTTCATGGCAGGTGCCAATACTATTTTTGGAAGGATGAATAAATGAATGAGTGCACAAATATTCTATGTTTAAATAATTTATCTATCAACAGGAAATGTTTGAATACATTCCTCTGGACTGCTACAGCAGCTGCTCTAAAGATATTGAAAACATTGACTTTTGGGCTGCTCAGAATATAATTCAGTAACTTATTTTAAAGCTACAATGTACTAATCAGTCCTATTTCAAAAGTTTACACAACTACTATCCTCTAATAATCTCTGTGTCTTTAGAAATAATCATCTTGGGTCCTTTTTTCTCCTAATAATTGAATCCACTATTTGTGATTCCAGGAATGACTCTGCATTTCATGGTCTGAGAAACCCACTTAAGAGGGTTTAGCAGACCCAGAAACCTCTAGAGAATATAACCCTTCTTTGGGTATAATTGTTCTTGGGTCACTGTACAGAGAACTTAAATTTTTCTTGTCTTTATGAGTATTCAAAATGAAACTCATAGTCCTTGGCCAGCATAGCTCACAGTAGAGTGTGTTAAATTGTTAAACAGAACACCCCAACAATAGTAATGCTTGTGTAATTTGGGTCTTAGAAGAAAGCAAAGACTTGAATGAGACAAGTGCTCGGGATATTCTGAGAAGCCTAGTTAAGGACCAGGAAAATAATGCAAGGGTTGGGAGGCATTCAATAGAGGGTGGGGTATTAAGTCAGCTACCCTGGTGGCTGACTGAAGCCTCATCATAGGGGAAACTCTGGAAAATGATCAAAAATACATCTCTTCCAATACCCTGCTCATGAGTCATGGATTGAGGTTTTGCTTGGGGGTTGCTGATTTCCAAATATATATACTTGTCTCTCACTCTGCACAGCCACACTTGAGAGAAGGGACTGCTCCTTGGCATTGAGATCCAAATACTAGCAGAAACCTTGAGGGGTAGGGGTCAGGCACAGATGGTGTCAGCAGCAGACTTCTACAGCAGGTATCTTTCCCTGCTCTGAACAATATGAAGATCCCTTCTAAGTTTAAATATTTATCACTTGAATGAGCAATCCTACCCAAAAATAAGGATGAATCCCACTCTCTTCAACCCTGCAAGACAATGAATTCAGGTATGACCCAGCACTCCGATGACAAAGAGGCTTGCAGTACCAAGCAAGCAAAAGTCTTCCCCAGAATTAATCAACAGGACATATCAAAGGCAAGCAAAACTGAAAGGAAAATAATTAATAGAGATTCTGATTAAACTGAACAGCGATTAATCACAGATGTAATGGTTGAGAAAAAACCCAGTAGGGCAAGCTGGTAGAGGCCATGCACCTGGAGATTCACTGGAAGAAGAGGAAGAGGCAGAGAAAGGATCCAAGGCCAGGCTGCACTTGGTCCAACTGGATCAAGGTTATCTTTAGCACCTCATGGAGGAGGCCCTGGATGTTGCTAGGGCTCAGAAAATGATACCCCAAAGTGTGTGCTTTGATCTGCTATGAACTTTGAACTAAATGGCATTGGATTGCCTCAGAAGCAGCCTTGGAACCAAGGTCTCTTTGACCTCCTGCCTCCTTGTTTCTCACCACCATTATCCCACCTTTGTCCAATAGTAGGTCATAAAACCCTCATTCCAGAGGGGTCCTGTGCCATACACCCATAAGGAAGAAATGCTACAACGAAGATTCCAAGAGGAATTTAATCAGACAGGCCTTGCTGTTTCCCTATTCAGTCTAGTATTATTAGTTCATACTAATATGGCCCAGTCACATATGCCTCTGCTTCATTAAACAAAAGCACAAAACAGACATTTCCTCTAGATGCATTAGACTTCATTATAGAGGTTTCCGTGTCACAAGAAACTATGATAAGTGCATTTCCTGTTAAGCTGTATTTTGGTATAGGAATTCAGCTATGACCCTTATGGTGGAAAGGAAAGGGATCACTTCCTTTCGACCCCTACACTATTGATATTAGAACATCATTGTACTTGTGACTGTTCTAAGTAGTTATGCCTAATTATCTGTGTTGGTTTTCTTTCCATAACAAAGGATTAGTCTTGTTCAACTAATCCCTTTACCATCTTTATAAAATCCTAGAATAAGGAATCTACCCTGGTATTGCTGTATTCAGATATCAGGCCTGGGAGGGTACTATGTGATTTTTTTTCTGCTAGGTCAAGAGTCTAACATCTAGAGGTAAAAACCATGAGAACACCTTCTAAATACACACATGATACATACACACACACGGATTTCTGCTGGGTATGTTGGTTGCATATCACAATGTCTCCTGAACAGCAGGAATTGTAATTAAATCAGAACGCTAATTTGGCCTAAATGGACATGCAACACAAGGTGTTAAAAATTTGGATATTTGTGGAAAGGATGGGCTCACTCCATTGTAACTATAATGGAAAGTGATGCTGAAAATATGAAGCCTACTGGAGATGCCAGAAAGCCTGAAAATGTTCATCTATGACATTTTGATTACAGAAGGAAATTTCTTATAAATATCCACTCCTGATACTGGTTTAATTTGATGGTACAACATTGGAGATTGATCCCTGATAGTCCTGAAAGGAAATAGAGGAAGATGGAGAGGAAAGACAAGTTTAGACCACTGCAACTTGTGAAAGCTAGAAGAGGAACTGGGAGAGCATCTCAGCTTTACACAGAGAATGATAAATGTCAGCTTACTTCTTTCAGCAGTAGACTTTGTTAGGTTGATAAGAGGACCTTTGATGAAAGGAATGAAAAGATGACCAAGCAAAACTAGACAGGTCTAAAAAAAGTGGGTGAGAAAATTTGAGAAGCCAGTAAGAGTTGTTGAAGTTATGAATCATTGGCTTTATTCCATTTATTCATTTTTAAGATTTATTTATTTATTTGAAAGACCAAGTTCCAGAGAGAGAGAGACTGCTGGTGCACTCTCCAAATGGCTTCAATGGTCAGGACTTGGCCAGGCTGATGCCAGGAGCCAGGAACTCCATCCAGATTTCCCACATGGATGGCAGTGGCCTTATCATTTGGGCCATCTTCAGTTGCCTTTCCAGGCACATTAGCACGAAGATGAATCAAAAGTGGAGCAGCAAGGACTTGAACCAGCATTCATATGGGATGCCAGGGCTGCAGGCAGCAGTTTAACCTGCTGCACTACAATACCAGCCTCATACCATTGGTTTAGTGGAGCCTTAGTGGGCAAAGGGGCAAAACAAAGATGGGACAATAGCAGTCTTGATATGGCTAGAAGTTAGAAGCACTGTAATGGAGGAAGCTAGTAGGAGAGAAATTTAGGTTACAGTGGGATACAGAAATTCACTTTCTTGTAGAAGTATGAGTCTTGGCAGTAACCACAGGTGTAGGTGGTTGAAAGACCACAGGAGTCTCAAGGGAACAGGAGTTTAAAACTCTGGCTGTTGAATGTTTCTCTGCATAGATGCTGCCCATGACAATTGAAGGAACTGAGGTAGAGAGGAAAATGACTATGTAACCACGAAAGTCTTTAGCATGATATGGAAAGAGGCCAAGAGTTAAGCAAGCAAAGGCAGAGAGAAATCACAAACAGTGAAATGGTTGAATGTCATTGGCCTCAATGCAAGAGGACTTTTCCACCCACAAGGAAGAGAGAGCAATGGTCTGGAAATACCTAGTAGAACTTCCAGTCTTGGGTCCCCATGAGATGTGAAGTGTAGGAAAAAACTCAGTTCCAGACAAACGGGATTAAGTATCCACTTGGTCCAGCTGCTATTTAGGTAAAGTGATGTTTTGCAGTTATGCCATATACAACAGTGGTTCCCCTGGATATTAGAAAAAAACAAATAAACACTGCAAAATAAAGGTGACACGATCATGCAAGTTTGAGATCGAATGCCTAATGTGATGAACTAAATAAATTAAGGAAACACTGAGCAGAAGAAACATACTTTATCCTAATTTTTTCATACATATTCCATGTCTAATTCATTGGTCTAGAGGCATAACTAGTAACGCTTCACAAAACAGGTATCCCATAGCAAATGAGAAAAGCTAAGTTAAGGTAAGAAGGAAGAAAGATGCCTCAATGAAAAGGTAAAGAAGTTAAAGAGGGGGAAGTAGAACATGAGATCTAAAGTCAACTTGGAGGCAGATGTCTGGCCTAGCAGTTAAGGTACTCACATACCACATCAGAGTGCCTGAGTTTGGTCATCACCTCCAGATCCTAAATCCAACTTGCTCTTAATGCAAATCCTGGGAGGCAACAGATGATGGGACACATAACTGGGTCCCTGCCACCCATGTAGAAGACCTATATAGAGTTCCAGCCTCCTGGTTTTGTCCTGGCTCAGCTCCAGATGTTACAGGCAGTTGGGGAATGAATTAGTCATGGGTTTCCTCTCTCTCCCTCCCCCTCTTTCTGCCTCTTAAATAAATTAATAATTACTTAATTAATTTTAAAAATAATAAGATCCACCTGACTAGTTTCAAATTCCAGGTGAGACATTTCCCAGCTCTACAACTGGGTAAACTACCTCACCTCCCTAAGCCTAACTTTACTTTTTCCAAAGAAAAAACAACATGAGGAAGAAGGGGGAAAGGAGGAGGAAGAAAGATAACATAGGGTGATGGTAAAGATGACCACAGGCCTGCTAAGAAAATGCCTGGTGTGAGGTATGTGCCCCCTAGATGAGAACTGTGATTATTACAGGGTTCATTTGTTACGTAAAGAGAATTCCAAGAGACAACCTGTTTTCCAAGCAGTGAGAGTCGCTTGAGAAGAGGAATCACAGCTCCAAAGAAAGAGGACAAGCTAACTCCAGATGGACTGAGCTGTGTAGAAATGTGGATCCCAAAAGTATTTCTCCAGAAGCAGAACTATCCTACCTGTCTGCACAGCCTACAACCTTGCAGCTTAACCATTTCATACAGCTGTGTGGGCTGCAGAAACAAGATGAACACTTTCTGGAGTGTGTGTGTGTTATTGCAATTTCCTCTGATAGGACATTTTCATTTGTTTCTTTGTCCATTTATATACCAGTGTCTTTAATACTCTCTTCCCTCACTCTCTGCCCCTTTCTCTTTGCATGATTGGAAGAGCTGGTTCCATTCATACCAGCTGTGTTAGTGCCCTTCCCTTTGAGAATATTAAGAGGCATAATCAATTAATTTTTACAAGAATAATGGGTGATAATTACAGAGGTCTTTCTGATCAGATAATCTGCCTCACAACTATTTTCTTCCTGTTTCACTCTCAGTCTTTCCCTCAGAATTCAGTCCCCTGTTTTTTAGCTGACAGTTTTGAATCAAGAATATTGTACTGTGTCCACATCTCTGAAATCTAATAAGGCAGAACATGCTTTTTGCTGCTCTGTGAAAGTGAAGAAAAGCAAGTAGAGAAGTATGCTCTAGGCCACTAGCAAGGTGCCCTGCTCTTTTTCAGATGTCTCCCTTAGAGAAGAAGCCAGAGATAAAAGCTTGTTATTCAGGGCCCAGACTGGGAAATCATGGTGAACTGGATGGCATGGGAAAATCACATTCAAAATCAACAAGAATTCTTGCTGGTACCTTGCACCCAGGCAGGATTTGACTATTTACAAAACCCTGTCTTCTTTCCATCACCCACCCACAACAATTCCACCTCCACGGGCAATCCTATGTTGGTGAGAAAACACCTGCTTTTGGTATTTCTGGAGATCACAAAATGACTGAAATGGAATCACTTACACCTTGAGAAATACTCAGGGATTATATACTGTGTTAAAATAGCTAATTTTAAAAGGTGTTCTTGTTTATTTGGTGACCCAGCTTTAACACCTTCCAAGGTAACTTGCTGCAGCATGAATTACCTTTCCATAACTATATTGAGCCACAGCATCACTCCTCAAGCTTATTAGCCACTTGAACTCCCATGTTAGGACGGGAAGGGGAGGAAATTGTAATTAGAGAAGGAGGATGTGGTAGAGGGATGGGGAAAGGAGGGAAAGAGCAAAGGACAATTTACAGGCTGTGGGAGAGAAAAGATTTCTTTCCTCAACCATCACGAGTTTCATGAGTGACGCTACTATAACAAAGACACACAAACAAGAGAAAAACATAAGTTTGTTTAATATAAAGAATAAAGGACAGAATGATTTTTCTCTTTGATATCCATTTATTTAAGAGAAACAGACATACTGACAGAGCTCCCACCCACTGGTCTGCTCTTCCAATGACTGCAATGTCTAGGGCTACATCAGGCCCAAGTCAGGAGTGGGAAATTCAATCCAGTTCTCCCACATGGGTGGCAGGAATCCAACTACTTGAGCCATCACTGCTGCCTCCCAGAGTTTGCACTAGCAAGAAACTGGTAATAGGAGTGGAAATAGGCACCAAATCCATTCATTCTGATATGAGATGCAGGCATCTTAGCAAGCATCCTAACATCTAGACCCAGTGCCACCCCAGAAGATGATTTTTAAATGCAGCAATGAGAAAGTATACATGAGAATGCAAGATGAGCGTGAAGATTCTGAAAAGACACTCACCGCATGTGTCAAGAAATATTCATCGAGCAACTACCATGTACAGGTCCTGTGTGAGACACTGGGGCCACAACACTTCAATTGTCCCAGCGCTACTGAGAGGCCAACTAAGATTAATGTGGGGGTGATGGGGGATGGTGCGTGTGGAGCAGGAGTTCACAAAAGCATCAGCCTTGCCAGGCCTGCAAAGTCAAAGCCTTCGCAGAAAAGTGATGTCTAAGTGCAAACTTACATTTAAACAGGAGGTAGCCAAGTGAGGGTGGCAAGGTGCAGAGGGTATTTTTCTGATCATGGTAAGAATGCTGAGAGGTGGACATTGCCTTCCAGCTATATAGCCAAAGAAAGATGAGCTTGGGACAAGCATGCTGAAACATGGAACTAAGTCCCAGAATCGTGTTCCTTTTGGTGATAATCCCTTGTAAAAGGTAAATTCCCTACCCTTCAAAACCCAGGGGAAAGATGATCAGATGAAAACTTTGGGGTTATATTGTCAGATTGCCCACATCTTCCAGAATTGAGTGATAACAGCTGCTATATAACTACTAAGGAAAGTACTTGGGAACTAGAAAATTGACCCTGAACTGGGAAAGAGGTGGTGATAATGGTAACTAGCTTGAATTGAGCACAAGTGATATGACAGCACTTCTGGCAGGCTATTTGCATGTACCTTCTCAACAAACTTGAGTAAAAGCTGTTGCTATATCCACGTTACAGACAAGGAAACAGGTTTTGGAGAGATTTAGCAATTTTCTCATTTCTTCCATTTTCTTGGCTGGAAAGACAGACTATATCTGTACCTGAGCTCACCTGAATCAAAACCCATCATTTTAACCACTTCACAGAAGAAAGGCTGAGAAAGAAAAGCAAGTCAGAGGAGTGTGGTTGTAGCTGGCCTCCTTAGAGCAGTTCTTTGGTTCAAAGGTCTTAAAGATAGGATCGACTTCCAATCTGGAAGACCCCAAGTTGAAAGGACAACTAGAATAACATTCAAAATAGCCTGAATTAGAACCAGATCCCAAAAAACATAAAGCCAGATTTGAATGTAACCTGGAGGTGGATTTGATTAGTTGGCACAGACTAACTAATTTGTTGTGGTAACAACTCACATTTCTTACCTATGCTATGTCAGTTACTGGTCCAAGTATTTCTACAGGGAAACTGTTCTCCACTAGGTAAGCTCAGACTCCAAGTTGAGAAAGATACCAGCATCCTGTGTAGCCTCCATGGTGGATCCAGAAAAGAGAAAGACTGTAAGATGACATAAGGTCCTTTTACTATCTCAACCTAGATGTAACCTTCCACTTCCATTCACCTCCATTAACCAATTCATGTCTTGTGGTCTCATTTACCTACAAGTCAGGATTCACAGCTGGCACATTATTAACACCATCCAAGAGGAACTGAGATGCAAACTCTGGACTCTTCCTGGGTCCCAGACCTGAAGATCTTACTAGAATTTGCAGAATCCCAAACATATCTCCCTGAAAAGTCAGCTTTACGCACCTTAGCAGTTGTGTATGTAGGCTAGTATTGTGTTTGTTGGACACTTTCTCATCCAGAAATGAGTCAATGCATTGATGTCAATATCACACAACAGGTACCCTGCTTGGAGTGCACTCCAGTTCTATAATTGGGAAAATGGTTAAGCTGTCTCTGAAAGGGCCCTGCTCAGGTAGAGTTACAGATTACAGAAGCCAAAATCAAGCAGGGTTTTCCCCTTTACCAACATAGACACTTGAATTCTAAGGGAACAAGAACGAAGTGTGAAACAGGGTTACATTTCAAACTTTAATTTTTTTTTTTTTTTTTTTTGCTAAGTAAAGCGGGGTCAAGTACTATGATATTCTCAATGCATAAGGCTGATTTTTTTCTTCTTTTTCAAAAGAACACTTGTCGTTGAGAATAAAAGCATAAACATATTGTAAATCTATTTACTGACAATTGCTCACATGCCATCAGACTACATTTAACCCCATTGGGACTTTCATTGTATCTCCTTAAGAGGGGCAATACTAGTTTAAGCATGATTTAAACACAGGAGTGGAGCACAATTTTATCAGAATTGGGATGGAAATTAAAGATAATCATCTCAAACAGAAGTTTAACATCAAACTCTTCTACTTTAGTATCTGATTAAAGTAGTGGGGAAAGAAATTGGAATCATAGAAAATGGCAATGGGTAAAATTTAAAGAAATTTGCTTTCTTAAAAGACAAAATTTCAACTGCACTTAGATATATATCCAACACATTTCTTAGTTGCTGTTTCTATTTAATATTATAATATGATTTCTTATTAAAATAACATTTCCTCATTCTTGAAAATCAAGAAAATACACTGGTGTAGATTAGCTCTGTTTTTTTTTTGTTGTTGTTGTTGTTGATTTTTGTTTGTCTAGTTGATCTGATGAAAGTGGGGGTGTTGAAGTCCCATTATTTTTGTATTGGAGTATGTGTCTCCTTTTAGATCCATTAACATCTGTTTTAAATAGCCTGGGGCCTTGGAATTGGGGTACATATACATTTATTTAGTCAAACCTTCCTGTTGAATTTATCCCTTAGTCATTATATAAAGAACTTCGCTATCCCTTTTTAAGTGTTTTTGTGTTAAAATCTATTTTGTTTGATATTAGGATGGCTACTCCTACTCATATTTGAAATTGGTGTGCAAGGAATATCTTTTTCCATTCTTCCACCTTTAATCTGTACATATCTCTGTTGATGAGATGTGTTCCTTGTAAGCAGTACATAGATAAATCTTGTTTTTCTTTTTTTTTATTTTTTTTTATTTTTTGACAGGCAGTGTGGACAGTGAGAGAGAGAGACAGAGAGAAAGGTCTTCCTTTGCCGTTGGCTCACCCTCCAATGGCCGCCGCGGCTGGTGCAGTGCGGCCGGCGCACCGCGCTGATCCAATGGCAGGAGCCAGGTACTTCTCCTGGTCTCCCATGGGGTGCAGGGCCCAAGGACTTGGGCCATCCTCCACTGCACTCCCTGGCCACAGCAGAGAGCTGGCCTGGAAGGGGGGCAACCGGGACAGAATCCGGAGCCCTGACCGGGACTAGAACCCGGTGTGCCGGCGCCGCAGGCGGAGGATTAGCCTAGTGAGCCGTGGTGACAGCCTAAATCTTGTTTTTCAATCTATCAGCCTGTCTGTATTTTTTAATTGGAGAATTTAGGCCATTTACATTCAAGGTTATTATTGGTAAGTAATGACTTGGTCCTTCTATTTTTCTGTAAATATTCCTATTGTTTGTTTTGAATTTCTTTTACTTTTACTAGGCGGTTTTCTTCCTTCACATTTTTTCATTATGCTCATTATATTTCTCTGTTTCTGTGTGTATCACATCTTAAAGTAACATCTATAAGAAAAAACATCTATTGTGTTGCATCCTGAGATTCTCTTGGGAGTCTATATGCATATATATATGTGTGTGTGTGTGTGTGTGTGTATCTGTATCTGTCTATCCATCCATTCATTCATTTACACAAATACATAAAGACACAAACATATATACAATATGTATAAACTGTATTGTCATTTTAAACTATAAAGTGAAACATTGTCACAGTAAACAACACTACTATTCATCAAAAATCCAGTTTTCCACTAATTCAGAGCCCACAGAGTGACTGAAATCCCTGTCCTTTGAAGGTCCGTGTATTCACTGACCTCGTCAAATAAAATGTAAGCTGAGCCACCTGTCTTCTATTCAGGCCAGCTCTCCTCCCAGGCCAGCTAGGTAATGGAAGTCAACAGGGTACCTTCCCTAAGGAGATTCACACCTCCCTTATGATGTCTGTTCCATACCCCATGTGAAGAGACAGATAGATATGGGCCTCATACCTGGCCAGGCCTTAACACCCACCAGATTGTTATCAAGCCCCTCCTGTCAGTTTTTATTTGCCTCTCAATGAGAAAATTTCCTCATGGTTTGGAGAGCACTTTTCTTAGATTCTCTAATAATGACTGCCCTTTGTTTCAGACCCTGTGTATTTAATCTGCTTGTTAGATTTTGCTAGACTTGAAACAGTGAAATTCTACATGGCCATGCACATGAAACCTCAGATCAAAGCAGTTTCTGTAAGCTGGCACTGTGTCTCCCTTGACAAGTCACCTGCTGGAACCCAGTCTTGACTGTCATTCCCTACTCCACCTCTTTTCAGAATAAAGCCTCCAGGATAGCCATTGCCCAGTTTCCCTAACAGAAGGTAGAGTCCATTTTTCTGGGGGAGGGAATGTGAGGAGTCAGGCAGTCACGTTGGTTCTAGTGGAAATTAAGGGTGCAAAATGCATTCTTCCCTCAAAAGTTACCTTTAGCAAGATTTAACATGCCTGCCCCATTCCTTATGAGGATAGCAAGGGAGTGGTGACTCCACCCTTCTGAGCTCCTCATTTACTGTAAAACAAGTTAGGTATCCTACCCTTCTGAAGGCTCTTTTATCATGAGCAAGCCAGACAGGGTAAAAAAGATTGCAAATCGGGTCTTTTGATGGGTTTTGTCCCTGATTTGTACCTGAGCATCAAGCTGATAAGCTGTTTCTTCTCAAAAATTTTGCTTAGAAACCCCACCACCACCAGCCCCTTTGGGTTTTGCCTCTCTTGGAGGCTCCTCCATGCCATTCTGGCTGGACGTCTCTGACTCTAATAAATCTTGCTTTAAGATACGTTTAAAAAAATGTAAGCTGAAGTGACATATTTCACTTTGGAGTGGAAGAGTTTTAATCCCCAATATTGACCACAGCATTGATTCCTGCTATAATGTGCACATGTCATAAATGGAAATTCCTGAAATGCTAAGCCACATAGAGGGAGGAAAATGGCTACTGACTGTACCCAACTCTGGATGGGTCATTGTGTAAGACACTGTGAACTTTGGGGTTGTTCTCAAGCCAAATTATGCCTATCTCTACTTATATAGCTTTTTCTGTCCAGTGTAATTTTTAGCATTTTTTCTGACATTAAATATTCTACTAAATAATTTAAATGACTAAATTATATTTCTTCATGTGGGTGCATCATAATTTATTTAGGCAATCCTTTAAAGTCGAATATTTAAATTATTTCTATATATAAGTTTTTATAAAGAAACATGTTTTAGTTAAAATTTTATTCATGTTTTTGGTTATTGGTTTAAAGTACAATCATAGAAGGGAAAGTCATAATTCAAAAGATAAAGAAAAAAGTTTGCTAATGTTTTAGTGCTGAATAATCCTACAAAAAGATAGTTGTTTTGATATTTTTCACTATAATTTACAATCTTTAATGTGTATGTGTTTTGCTTTGCAGGTTATCAAATCTATTCATATTTATCTTTATGGTTTGTGACTCTGATATCACAAACATTTTTGTAAACCCCTACAAATACAAACACATAATCTGTCCAGTATTTTAATTTTTTTAAGATTTATTTATTTGAAATTCAAAGTTACAGAGAGAAAGAGAGGGAGAGACAGAGGAAGAGAGAGAAATCTTCCATCTAATGGTTCCCTCCCCAAATAGTCAAAATAGCCAGGGCTGGGCCAGGCTGAAGCAAGAAACCAGGAGCTTCTTCCATGTTTCTCACTGGGGTGCAGGGGCCCAAGCACCTGGGCCATCTTCTGCTGCTTTCCAAGGCATATTAGCAGCGAGCTGGATAGGAAGTGGAGCAGCCAGGAATGCAACCAGCACCCATATGGGATTCCAGCATTGCAGGCAGTTGCTTAATCCACTATACCACAAAACTGGCCTCCAAAATATTTTTAAGAAATTTACCATGCCGGCACCATGGCTCACTTGGCTAATCCTCCACCTGCAGTGCTGGCACCTCGGATTCTAGTCTCAGTTGGGGCGCTGGATTCTTTCCCGGTTGCTCCTCTTCCAGTCCAGCTCTCTGCTGTGGCCTGGGAAGGCAGTGGAGGATGGCCCAAGTCCTTGGGCCCTGCACCTGCATGGGAGACCAGGAGGAAGCACCTGGCTCCTGGCTTTGGATAGGCACAGTGTGCCGGCCGCAGCAGCCATTTGGAGGGTGAACCAATGGAAAAGGAAGACCTTTCTCTCTGTCTCTCTCTCACTAACTCTGTCAAAAGAAAGAGAGAGAGGGAGAAGGAGAGGGAGAGGGAGAGGGAGAGGGGGAGGGAGGGAGGGAGGGAGGGAATGAGGGAGGAAGGAAGGAAGGAAGGAATTTACCAAATTGTAAGATGTCACAATAGAGAAGGGTGTATTGCTCTAGGTTAGGGATAAATAGTAAAAAAAAAGAAAAAAAAGAAAAAGAAATAAAAAAGTACATTCTCAGAGGAGAGTTAGAGAAAAAAAGCACAGTGGAAATTCGATAGAAAGAAGAGGAACACCATGGATCAGTGTGGAAGGTGCAGACATGCAGCACTAGCACAGACAAAACACATGACCCTCGCAGCTGAGAGCCAGAGAAGGTGCCAGTTTTGGAGTGTGAAGGGAGATCAGACTGCAGCAGTCTCTGACTGGTGATACAGCCAGAGGGAAAGTATGCCATGAGTCCTACCTGGAGCCCTAAGGGAGACGGGGTAAATGCTGACCCAGTGTAAAAAAATGGGAAAAATTCTCTACCCATCCACCACCAACCAATGGCCCCCAGGAACTGGCTGAGAGAGGACAGGTGCCATTTTAGGCATAAGCAGCAGCTGCGGAAGCTCTTGTGAGCATGCCTAGCAACTGGCCAGCAGAAGATGACATCTTTTTTTTTCATTCTACGAAGCCTTTTGAAAATTTTATTTATTTATTTCATAGGCAGATTAACAGACACAGAGAGAAAGATCGAGAGAAAAGTCTTCTACCTGCTGGTTAACTCACCAAATGGCTACAATGGATGGATCCAAGCTGATTCAAAGCTGGAAGCCAGAAAATTCTGTCTCCCAAATGGGTGCAGGTGCCCAAGCACTTGGATCATCTTCCACTATTTTCCTAGGCCATAAGCAGAGATCTGAATTGGAAGAGAAGTAGCCGGGACATGAACCAGCACCCATACGCAATGCAGGCACTGCAGGCCAAGGCTTAACCTACTACACTATAGAGTCGGCCTTAATAAATATAATTTCCAAAGTACAACTTTTGGATTATAGTGGCTTTTTCCCCCCATAACTTCCCTCCCACCCACAACCCTCCCATCTCCTGCTCCCTCTCCCATCCCATTCACATCGATTCATTTTCAACTATCTTTATATACAGAAGATCAATTTAGTATATATTAAGTAAAGATTTCAACAGTTTGCACTCACACAGAAACACAAAATGTAAAGTACTGTTTGAGTACTAGTTATACCATTGATTCATATAGTGCAACACATTAAGGACAGAGATCATACATGGGGAGAAAGTTCAGTGACTCCTGTTGTTGATTTAACAATTGACACTCTTGTTTATGGCATCAGTAATCTCCCTAGACTCTTGTCATGAGTTGCCAAGGCTATAGAAGCCTTTTGAGTTCGCCAACTCCCACCCAAGATGACATCTTGTCAGCATTAGTGGAAGTAGCAGCTCAGATGTGCACACTCGGCAACTGGCAGAGAAGGCAACACTGTGTGCACATGTGTGACCCAGAGATGCTTGGTAACCAGTGGGGAGATGGCATCATTTTGAAACCAGTAGTGGCTGCTGTGACTTGTGCACACATCCAGCAAATGGTGGGGAGAAGGCGCAGCAGCTCGTGTGTGCACATATGATCCAGAGAGTTTACCAGTGGGAAAAATCTGTGTTCCCCACTGACTGAGTCTGGAAGGAAAGGCTGACAGGGTTTAGGGTACCCACATAGGACTGTGACATACCCCAGGCCCCTCAACATACCACAAGTCATGGGGCTCAAATGAGCAAAGTGGAGCACCCCCAGGAAATATCTCTCCATGGGTGGAATAGGCTAGCAGGGTATAGCAGATTCTCTGCACTGATTGGTTGTGGGACCCTTGGGCTCTGTGACTATGGGAACTCTGTGACTGCATGACAGGGTGAAGGTCAGCTGGGGATCCGGGCAATCACTGTGTCCTGCATCAGAAGATCAGAGCTCCCTAACTGCCTAGCGTGGGACACTGCAGTGGGATCTGTGCTCACAATGAGCAGTTCATGCGGCATCATGGGTGAGTGTTGTACCCACTGTGGGCTAACACAAGGCATTGATCACCTTTAAGAGAGGAGATGAGGGTGTGATTATAACAGAGGTGATCATACCCTCCTTTCTGCTAAAAAGATGAGATCTACCATGCCTAACTTGGATGTCACACTGGATACTTGCCCCACCTTGAAGCACTGGCCAGAACTCTCTAGCCAAACCCAATACACACTTCTGTGTATTCACAAAATAGCAGACACTCCACAAAGCCACAGAGGCATAGTTCAAAGATAAATCCATCAGAGGGAAAAACCAACAAGTACCCTACAAATCCCTAAAAATAAACACAGAAATGCAAGAAGCAAGAATAAGGAAGACAACATGACACCCCAAAGGAACACAACACCACCTCAACATTAGAAAATGAAGAGGAATAGATTGGTGAAAAACTGAAAATTCAAGTTAATCATAGGATTACTCAGAAGCAATGAGAAACAAATTCACAAATTAAAGAAATCCATACATGACATGAATAAAAAATTTTCCCCAAAATTGAGATTTTAAAGAGAAAACAAAATGAGCTATTAGAAATGAATAATTTAATATGTCAATTAAAAAATATGGTAGAAAGCCTTAACAACAGACTTGGTAAGGCAGAAGAAAGAATATTCAAGTGAGAAGATGAATTTTTTGAAATTTTTACAGTCATATAAAAAAATGAAGAAGAAATTAGAAAAATCAAAAAGTGTTGAAGATCTGTGGGATGCTATCAAACAACCCAGCTTATGGGTCCTATAGTTCCTGAAGATGTGAAAAGAGAGAATGGATTAGAAGATCCAGTGAGTGAACTAATTACAGAAAACTTCTCTAATTTGAAGAAATGTACATCCAAGTATACAAGGCATATAGACTCCTTATAGACATGACCAGAAAAGATCTTCACCATGATGCATTGTAGTCAAACTTACAATAGTAAAACATAAAGAAAAGATTCTGAAATGTGCTTGAGAGAAACACCAGATTACCTTCAGAGGATCTCCAATTAGACAGATAGCTGACTTCTCATCAGAAACTATACAGGCTAGGAGAGAAAAAGTCCAAGAGTTAGGAGAAAAAAACTGTCAACCCAGAATACTGTATACTGCAGAGCTCTGATTTATGAATGAAGGCAAATAAAGACTTTCCATAACAAACAGAAATTGAAAAAATTTTTCACCACTCTTCCAGCCTTACAAAATATTTAAGAGTATGCTAAACACAGAAACACTGAAAGAAATCATCATTATGACAGATATGAGGCATAAAATCTCCTAGTAAATGTATAAAGGAAATACAAAGCAAACAATAGGAATATTTACAGAAATGGCAGGAACAAGTCATTACTTTTAATAGTAACCCTGAATGTAAATGGCCTAAATTTCCAAGTAAAAGATAAAGGCTGCTTTAATACATTAAAAAAACAAAATCCATCTATTTGCTGTCTACAAGAAACACACCTCACTAACAAACAAACACAGAGAATCAAAGTGAAAGAATGGAAAAAATATTCCATACTAACACAAAGCAGCCCTCCATTTATCAGCTGAAACAGACTTTAATGCAAAACGTGTTAAAAGAGATAAAGAAGGGTACCATGTAATGATTAAGGGACCAATTCAACAGGAAGATTTGACTATAATAAACGTTTATGTACCCAGTGCCAGGACACCTGGTTATTTAAAACAAATGTTAGTGGATCTAAAGGAAGACCCAGACTCCAATACAATAGCAATGGGGGTCTTCAACACTCCACTTTCTTTTTTTAAAAAAATAATTATATTAATTTTATTACTTCCCTCAATTCTAAATACTCAAAATTCTCCATTACAAGTCAGGCAAAATTGTGAATTTTCTCACACTAAAATATCAAAAATCTATGTTCATTATGTTACAAAAATCTGTGTTCATTGCTCCATTTTTTTTTGCTGGGATTAGAGTGTTTTTTTAAAACTTTTATTTAATAAATATAAATTTCAAAAGTACAACTTTTGGATTACAGTGGCTTTTCCCCCCATAACCTCCCTCCCACCTGCAACCATCCCATCTCCCACTCCCTCTCCCATCCCATTCTTCATTGAGATTCATTTTCAATTATCTTTATATACAGAAGATCAACTTAGTAGATACTAAGTAAAGATTTCAACAGTTTGCACCCACATAGATACACAAAGTATAAAGTACTGTTTGAGTATTAGTTTTCGCATTAATTTGCTAGTACAACACATCAAGGAGAGAGATCCTACATGGGGAGTAAGTGCACAGTGACTCCCATTGTTGATTTAACAATTGACACTCATATTTATGACATCAGTAATCACCCGAGGCTCTTGTCATGAGCTGCCAAGGCTATGGAAGCTTCTTGAGTTCACAAACTCTTACCTTATTTAGACAAGGCCATAATCAAAGTGGAAGTTCTCTCCTCCCTTCAGAGAAAGGTGCCTCCTTTCTTTGATGGCCTGTTCTTTCCACTTGGATCTCACTCACAGAGATCTTTCATTTAGGTCATTTTTTTGCCACAACGTCTTGCCTTTCCATGCCTGAGAAACTCTCATGGGCTTTTTAGCCAGATCCGAATGCCTTAAGGACTGATTCGGAGGCCATAGTGCTGTTTAGGACATCTGCCATTCTATGAGTCTGCTGTGTATCCCGCTTCCCATGTTGGATTGTTCTCTCCTTTTTAATTCTATCAGTTAGTATTCGCAGACACTAGTCTTGTTTATGTGATCCCTTTGACTCTTAGTCCTATCATCATGATCAATTGTGAACTGAAATTGATCACTTGGACTAGTAAGATGGCATTGGTACATGCCACCTTGATGGGATTGATTTGGAATCCCCTGGCACGTTTCTAGCTCTACCATTAGGGGTAAGTCTGAGCAACATTCCACTTTCAGCAATGGACAAGTCAACTAGACAGAAAATCAACAAAGAAACAAAAGAGCTAATCAACGCTATGGACCAAATGGACCTAACTAATATCTACAAAATTTTTCATCCCACAGGAGCAGAATATACATTCTTTTCACTAGTACATGGAACTTTCTCTAGAACAGACCATATGCTAGGTCCATAAAGCAAATTAATAAAACATCAAATCATACCATGCATCTTCTCTGACCACAATGGAATTAACAACTCAAGAATCTTGAGAACATATGCAAACACATGGAGACTGACATTATGCTACTGAATGAATGGTCATAGAAGAAATCAAAAAACTTCTTGAAATGATTGAAGATGACCATACAACATGTCAAAACTGATGTAATACAGCAAAAGTTGTGGTAAGAGAAAAGTTAACAGCAATTGGTGCCTATATCAAGAGACTGGAAACACACCAAATAAATGAGCTATCATGCATTTGAAGGACCAAGAAAAACAACAACAAACCAAACCTCAAATTAGTAGGATGAAATAAACAATTAAAATTAATGAAGAAATAAACAAAATTAAAATGAATAATAGAAAATATCAGTGAAATGAAAAGCTGGTTTTCTGAAAGAACAAACAAAATTGATATGCCATTGGCCCAACTAACCATAAAAAAGGGCCAAGACAAGAGATACCTCAGAAATAAAAAGAATCATCTGAAATTACTACAAGAATTATATGGCTACAGAATAAAAAATCTAAAGAAATGAATAGATTCCTGGACACTATAATCTATCAAAATTGAGCCATGAAGCCGTAGAAAACCTAAGCAGACCAATAATCAAAACAGAAACTGAATCATTAATAAAGATCATCTCAACAAATAAAACTCCAGGACCAGAAGGCCTTGCTGATGAATTCTAACAGACATTTAAAGAAGAACTAATTCTGGTGGCTGGTGTTGTGGCGTGATGGGTAAAGCTGCTGCCTGTAGTGCCGGCATCCCATATGGGCAGCAGTTCAAGTTCCTGCAGCTCTACTTCCAACCAGCCCTCCACTATGGCCTGGAAAAGCAGTGGAAGATGGTTCAAGTCCTGGTGCCCCTGAACCCAGGTGGGAGACCTGCAAGAAGCTCTTGGCTCCTGGCTTCAGATGGACACAGATCTGACCACTGCGGCCATCTGGGGAGTAAACCAGCAGATGGAAGACCTCTCTCTCTCTTTCTCTCTCTGCCTCTGCCTCTGCCTCTCTGTAATTATGCCCTTCAAATAAATAAATAAATCTTTAATAAAAAGAGAACCACTATAATAAGCAGCTTCCAGGTTCCTGACTCTTAGATTCTATGCATGATGATTAAAAAAAAAAAGAAGAAGAAGAACTAATTCCAATTCTTCTCAAGCTATTCAAAATAATGGAAATGGAGGGAATCCTCCAAAACTTCGTCGATGAATCCTGCATCACCTTAATCCCTAATCCAGAAAAAGATAACAGAGAAAGACAACTATATATAGACCTATATCCCACATGAACATAGATGCAAAAATCCTCAACAAAATATTAGTTAATCAAATCCAACAACACATCAGAAAGATTATTCACCTAAACCAAGTGGGATTTATCCCTGGTATACAGGGATGGATCAACATTCACAAATCAATAAATGTGACACATGCCATTAACAAACTGAAGAACCAAAAACATATGATTTTTTTCAATAGATGCAGAGAAAGCCTTTGAGAAAATACAACATCCTTTCATGATGAAAGTCTTAAGCAAATTGGGTATAGATGGACCATTCCTCAACACAGTCAAGGTAATTTATGACAAACCCACAGAAGCATCTTATTGAATGGGGAAAAGTTGGAAGCATTCCCACAAATATAAAAACCAGACAAGAATGCTCTCACCATTGCTATACAAAGGAGTCCTGGAAGTTTTAGCCAGAGCCATTAGGCAAGATAAAGAAATCAAAGGGATACAAATCAGAAAAGAAGCAGTCAAACTATCACTATTTACAGATGATGTGATTCTATAAATAAGGGATGTAAAAGATTCCCATCTGCTAAGAGACTATTGGAACTCTTAAAAGAGTTTGGCAAAGTGGCAGGATATAAAATTAATACACAAAAATCAATAGCATTTGTATACACACACAATGTCATGGATGAGAAAGAACTTCTAAGAAAACCCCATTCACAATAGCTACAAAAAGAATTAAACACCTTGGGATAAATTTCACCCAAGAATTTAAAGATCACTACAATGAAAATTACAAAGCATTAAAAAAGAACTATAAGAATAAATCAAAAAATAGAAAAATCTTCCAAATTCATTAATTGGAAGAATTTATATAATCAAATGACCATACTACCAAAAGCTATTTACAGATTCAAAACAATCACAATCAAAATACCAATAAGATTCTTCTTAGATCTATAAAAATTATGTTAAATTTCAAATGGAAACATGAGACCCCAAATAGCTAAAAGAATCTTATATAAAAAAAACAAAGCCAGAGCATCACAATTCTAGATTTCAAGACATACTACAGAGAAGCTATAATCAAAATAGCCTGGTAATGGAAAAAAAAAAAAAAGACATGTGGACAAAAGGAATAGAATAGAAACTCCAGAAATCAATTTACACATATACATCAACCTAACTTTTTTAAAGATTTTTTATTGATTTATTGATTTGAAAGAGTTACACAGAGAGAGGAGAGGCAGAGAGAGAGAAAGAGGTCTTCCATCCACTGGTTCACTACCCAATTGGTCACAATGGCCAGAGCTACACCAATTCAAAGCCAGGAGCCAGGAGCTTCTTCCGGGTCTCCCATGCAGGTGCGGGAACCCAAGGAATTGGGCCATCTTTCCCAGGCCATAGCAGAGAGCTGGATTGGAAGTGGAGCAGCAGGACTTGAACTGGTGCCCATATGGGATGCCAGCACTGCAGGTGGTGCTTTTACCTGCTATGCCACAGTGTCAGCCCCAAACCAGCCCATTTTTTAAAAAAAGAACTGAAATCAATCTCTGGAGCAGAAACAGTCTCTTCAACAAATGGTGCTCTGGGCCAGCACCGTGGCGCAGTAGGTTAATCCTCTGCCTGTGGTGCCAGCATCCCATGTAAGTGCCGGTTCTAGTCCCAGCTACTCCTCTTCCAATCCAGCTCTCTGCTATGGCCTGGGAAAGCAGTAAAAGACGGCCCAAGTCCTTGGGCCCCTGTACCTGCGTGGGAGACCCAGAAGAAGCTCCTGGCTTCTGGCTTTGGGTCGGTGCAGCTCTGGCCGTTGCAGCCAACTGGGGAGTGAACCAGCAGATGGAAGACCTCTCTCTCTCTCTGCCTCTCCTTTTCTCTCTGTGTAACTCTTACTTTCAAGTAAAATAAATAAATATTTTAAAAAGAAATTATGGTATATATACACTGTGGAATACTACTCAGTGGTAAAAAAAAGAGATCCTGTCTTTCACAACAAAAATGGATGTAACTGGACACCATTATACTTGTGAAATAAACCAATCCCCAAAACGCAGATACCATACATTCTCCTTGATCATCAGTAACTAATATAGTACCTAAAATGCAACGTGTTGGAGTGAAATAGACATTTTGAGATTTGATGATCATTTACAGCCCTTGTCTCTATTGTTGAAGAACAGTGTTTTTGTTTTCATACTATTTGATGAAGTCTTTACTTAGTATAGGGTTAATCTTATGAATATAAAGTAAATTGAAAATAGATCTTTATAAAAAATTAAGAGTGGTAATAGTAAAAGGAAGGGGATGAAGGGTGGGAGTGTGGGCAGGAGAGATGTTAGGGTAGGAAGTATCACTATTTCTTAAGTCTGTATATATGAAATGCATGAAATTTGTACACCTTAAATAAAAATTTTAAAAACATGAAATTTACCAATACATGAGATTATCAGGGTCATGGCAAATGCATGATAATCACTACAATACAATTCTCATCAATTCTCAATGATATTAATACAAAGAGAACAGATTCATTGCAGTTCATAGAAACTCTTCAGAGAATATGATTTCTTATTTCCTTCCTTCTTGCTTCTTTTTTTTAACTTTTGAGATAACATATTTTTATTTAGATTATAGTTAAAGTATTAATTTTCCACTAAATAAAGAGCTCGGCAAGTAAAAATAAAAGACCATAGTTCAGCATAAATATAGACAAGGGCTATAAACAATAACCAAGTGAAAATATGCCTAATTCACTCATAAACAGTAAATTGTAAAATAATCACATATCTTTAAAACTATAATATATCAATTGTAATCTTTGGCTTGACAAAGATATAAAACAAAGTTTGACAAAACAATATTTGCAGCAATACTGATACACATAGGAATTTTTCTTGTGTCTTTTTTCACTCAACAGGATGTCCTCCAGGTACATCTATTTTGATGCAAATGGTAGAATTTCATCCTTTTTCTTTGCCAAATATTCCATCACACACGCACACACACATACACATTTTCTTTATCCATTCATCTGATGATGGTCACCATGATTGATTCCATACTTTGGTGATTGTGAAATGAATCTTGATGTGAATGGAAGGGGAGAGGGAGTGGGAAAGGGGAGGGTTGCAGGTGGGAGGGACTTTATGGGGGGGAAGCCATTGTAATCCATAAGCTGTACTTTGGAAATTTATATTCATTAAATAAAAGTTAAAAAAAAAAAAAAAGAAAAGGGCTGCTATAAATATGATGGTTCAGGTATCTCTTTGATAAAATGTGTTCATGTATTTGAGGTATATACCCAGTAGTAGGATTTATGGGTCATATGGCAAGTTTATTAAGAAATGTCTATACTGTTCTCCAAAGTGGCTACACTAATTTAGATTCCCCCAACAGTTCAGAAGAGCCCCCGTTTCTGTGCGTCCTCAGCAGCAAAGTCTTGCTGTGTTTGGATAACAGCCATTCTGGCAAGGCTGCAATAGCATCTCCTTGTGGCTTTGATTTGTATTTCCCTGATGACCAGTGATGCTAATCATTTTTGCAAATATTTGCTGGACATTGGTATTTCTTTTTGAGAACTGTATATTGAGGTCTAACTGGATTTAGGATGGAATTCTGTCGAATTCATTTTATGAGGCTACCATCACTCTGATACCAAAACTGAAGACAATACAAAAAAAACTATAGATCTATATCCTTGATGAATATAGATGCAAAAACTCTCAACAAAATACTAGCAAGCCAAAGCTGAAAACACAACTAAAAGATCATACATCAAAATCAAGTGAGATTTAGCCCAAAGACGTAATAGTGGTCCAACATTTGCAAATCAATAAATGTCATAAATCATATCAAAAGAATGAAGAACAAAAAACTATATGATCATCTCAATAGATCTGTATAAAACATTTGGCGATTCAACAACCCTTCATGATAAAAACACTCTACAAATTAAGTATTGAAAGAACATAACCCAAAATTACAAAGGCTATATATGACAACCCACCAGCTAATATCATACAGAAATGGGGAAAAGCTGAAAGAATTTCCCCTCAGATATGAAACAAGATAAGGATGCCCACTTTCATCATGTTTATTCAATATAGTATCAGAAGCACTGGCAAGACCACGTAGGGAGAAAAAAGTAATAAAGGGCTTCAAAACTGGAAAGGAAGAAATCAAATTATTCATGTTTGCAGATGACATGATGTTGTACATGAAAATATCTAAAAATTCCACCAAAAGGCTGCTAGAATTGATTAAATCAATTCAGTAAAGTTGCAGTTTACAAAATAAACATACCAGAAACAGTAGCTTTTTTATACATTAATGATTAACTCACCAAAAGAGAAATTAAGAAAGAAAATACATTCACAGCCACACAAAAAAGAATCAAATATTTAGGAATAAATTTAACCAAAGAAATGAAAGATCTCTACAATAAAAATTTAGGAGCATTGATGAAAGTAATCATCAAGGACATACAAAAACAGAAATATATTACTTGTTCCTTGTGGCTTTTTAAAGATTTATTTACTTTGAGAGGGAGAGGGAGAGAGGGAGAGAGGGAGGGAGGGAGAGAGCGAGGGAGGGAAGACAGGAAGAAAATGTCTATACTAATTACAGCAATCTACAGATTCAATGCAATCCTCACCAAAATACCAATGACATTCTTTACAGAATTAGAAAAAAAAATTCCTTAAATTCATATGGGATCACAAAAGACCCAAAGTAGCAAAGCAATCCTGAGAGGAAGAAATCAAATTGGAGGCATTACAACACTAACTTCAAAGCATACCACAAAGCTATAGTAATTAAAAACAATATGGTACCAGCATAAAAACTGGCACATAGATCAATGGAACAGAACAGAGAGCCCAGAAATCAATCCATATATATATACACCAACTGATTTTTGACAAAAGTCCCCATTCTTTACACTGGAGAAAGGATAATCTCTTCAATAAATGGTGCTGGCAAAACAGAATGTATATATGTAGAAGAATGAAATTAGATCCCCACCTATCACTATATATAAAAATCAACTCAAGATTGATCAAAGACCTAAATTAAGACCTTAGACTATAAAGTTGCCCAAAGAAAATGTAGGGGAAATGTTTTAAGACATTTGTATAGGTGATGACTTCTTGAAAAAGATCCCTAAAGCACAGGCAACAAAAGCAAATACAGACAAATGGGATTACATGAAACTCAGAAGCTTCTGCGTAGCAAAGGAAACAATTAACAGAATGAAGGGACATCACACAGAACGGGAAAAAAATATTTGGAAGCTATCTATCCCACAAAGAATGAGTATCCAGAGTATATCAGCAACTCAGAAAACTCAACAGGGGCCAGTGTTGTGGCATGGAGGATAAAGCTGCTGCCTGCAGCGCCAGCATCCCATACAGGTGCTTGTTCGTGACTTTGCTGCTCCACTTCTAATCCAGGTAATAGCCTGGAAAAGCAGCAGAAGCTGGCCCAAGTGTTTGGGCTCCTGCCACCTACATGGGACACCCAGATGAAGCTCCTAACTAACTCCAGCCTGCTCCAGCACTGGCTGTTACAGCTATCTGGGGAGTGGAGTGAACCAGCAGATGGAAGATGGCATTTCTCTCTCTCCCTCTCTCCCTCTCTCCCTTTTCCTCTCTCTCCCTTCCTCTCTCTTTCCCTCTCTCCTTCCTTCTCTCCCTTCCTCTCTCCCTCCCTCTCTCCCTCTCCCTCTCTAAGTAAATAAATCTTTAAAAAGCCACAATAGTCTTTTGCTTATTTTGAGAGCCACAGACACAGAAAGAAACAGAGAAACTTTTCATCCACTGGGTTACTTCCCAAATGCCTGAGAGCCAGAAACTCAATCCAAGTGACCCATATGTGTGCAGGGTCCAATTGCTATCTCCCATGCTGCATATTAGCAGAAAGCTGGAAACAGGAGCTAACTAGAATTAAATCCTAGGCATTGTAATATGGGATGCAGGCATCCCAAGGAGCATCTTAAAAACTGCAACAAATATGCCCCCTCTGGTGATTTTGGATTTTCTTTTTCTATTTAAGTCTTTTATCCATATGGTTTATATGTTGTATGTGGTTTCCACAAAATGACTGGCTTTCCTTACATCAATCCTGAATAATTCTTTATAATTTTTAAATGCTATGCTTGTCTATATACCAAGTTTGCAAGGATACATGAGATTGTGGGGCATGTGTTTGGCAGAGCAGTTATGTTCCTACTTGGGACACCCACATCCAATATTGGAGTTCTATGTTCAAGTCCCAGCCTCACTTCCAAACCAGCTTCCAACCAACACGGACACTGAAAGGTAGCAGGTCATGGCTCAAATAGTTGAGTCTCTCTCACCCACTTGGATTCAGTTCCAAGTTTCTGAAATCAGCCTTTCCCAGCCTGGTTGTTGCAAGACTTTGGGGAAAGAACCAGCAGATTGAAGATATTTTTTATCTTTCTTTCTCTGCCTCTCCTTCTCCCTCTCCCAAATTATCTCCTCCCAAATTGTACCATGCTGCTTTAATTACTGTAATTTTGTACTTTTCAGTATCTCATATAATATCTTGCCTTTCGTTTTTCACATTTTCTTTCCCATTTTGATATTTAGTTTTCAAGATGAGCTTTAAAAAGTTCTACTTGGTAGCAGACATTTAACCTAGCAGTGGAGGTGTTACAATGCCTACATCCTATACTGGAAGCTTGGGCTTGATGCTTGGCTCTAGCTCCTGACTCCATCTTCCTACCACTGCAGATCCTGGGAGGCAACAGGGATGGCTCAAGTAACTGGGTTCCTGACAGCTTAGGAGATCTGTGTTGGGCTCCTGGTTCCCAGCTTTGGTCTGCAAGGCCAGGGATTATTGTGGGCATTTGAGAAGTGAACCTACGGACGTGAGTACTCGCTGTCATGTGCATGGGCTCTCTCGCTCTCTGTCTCTTTCTCTTTCTCTCAAAAAAAAATAAAAGCACATGAGGGATATAGGAGGCAAGATGGCGGAATAGGAAGGGAGCACACTGATAGTCTGGGGAGAGACAGTTTAATAAAAGTGGAGATACTGCAGGTTCAAGGAAGAGTAGGGGAGGAAACACAGAAGAAACTCTTCCGGAACGCGTGATTCACAGCGGACCTGCGTGGAGAGCGTGGGAGCCCACAGTTCGGGACACCAGCAGCAGACTCAACACACCAGCGCTGGAACGCGAAGTGAGCCGAACCTCAATAGCCCGAGACACCGGCAGGCAAGCAGAGAGAGGAGACTAGAGGGAATGACTCCCGGGGGCGGGGGGGGGGAGTTCACCAGGCTAACTGGAAGTGAGAGAGAGAGAAAAAAAAGGTGACTGGTACAGACATGGGTTTCTCTCTCTCCGCTCACCTCTCAAGGGCGAGCAACACAAAGAGCAGGCACCATCTTGGACATACGTCATAAGCAGAGAGACCTTAGGTCTGCACTGGCCCTGAGCCTAGCAGAAAAACCTGACTCTGGGCGGGGCGAATTAACAGGAGATTAGGATTAGTAGATTTAAACGACACTATAGCCCAAATGGATCTAACAGATATCTACAGAACTTTCAATCCTACAGCTAAAGATTTTACATTCTTCTCAGCAGTACATGGAACCTTCTCTAGGATTGACCACATACTAGGCCATAAAGCAAGTCTCAGCAAATTCAAAAGAATTAGAATCATACCATGCAGCTTCTCAGACCATAAAGGAATGAAGTTGGAAATTAGAAACTCAGGAATCCCTAGAGCATATGCAAACACATGGAGATTGAACAACATGCTCCTGAATGAACAATGGGTCATAGAAGAAATCAAAAGAGAAATCAAAAATTTTCTGGAAGTAAATGAGAATAACAGCACAACATACCAAAACTTATGGGACGCAGCAAAAGCAGCGTTAAGAGGAAAGTTTATATCAATAGGTGCCTACATCAAGAAATTGGAAAGGCACCAAATAGATGAGCTTTCAATTCACCTCAAGGATCTAGAAAACCTACAGCAAACCAGACCCAAATCTAGTAGGAGAAGAGAAATAATTAAAATCAGAGAAGAAATCAACAGGATTGAATCCAAAAAAAAAAATTACAAAAAATCAGCCAAACGAGGAGCTGGTTTTTTGAAAAAATAAACAAAATTGACACCCCATTGGCCCAACTAACTAAAAAAAGAAGAGAAAAGACCCAAATCAATAAAATCAGAGATGAAAAAGGAAACGTAACAACAGACACCACAGAAATAAAAAGAATCATCAGAAATTACTACAAGAACTTGTATGCCAGCAAACAGGGAAACCTATCAGAAATGGATAGATTCCTGGACACATGCAACCTACCTAAATTGAACCGTGAAGACATCGAAAACCTAAACAGACCCATAACTGAGACAGAAATTGAAACAGTAATAAAGGCCCTCCCAACAAAGAAAAGCCCAGGACCAGATGGATTCACTGCTGAATTCTACCAGACATTTAAAGAAGAACTAACTCCAATTCTTCTCAAACTATTCAGAACAATCGAAAAAGAGGGAGTCCTCCCAAATTCTTTCTATGAAGCCAGCATCACCTTAATTCCTAAGCCGGAAAGAGATGCAGCATTGAAAGAGAATTACAGACCAATATCCCTGATGAACATAGATGCAAAAATCCTCAATAAAATTCTCGCCAATAGAATGCAACAACACATCAGAAAGATCATCCACCCAGACCAAGTGGGATTTATCCCTGGTATGCAGGGATGGTTTAATGTGTGCAAGACAATCAATGTGATACACCACATTAACAGACTGCAGAAGAAAAACCATATGATTATCTCAATAGATGCCGAGAAAGCATTTGATAAAATACAACACCCGTTCATGATGAAAACTCTAAGCAAACTGGGTTTGGAAGGAACATTCCTCAATACAATCAAAGCAATCTATGAAAAACCCACGGCCAACATCCTATTGAATGGGGAAAAGTTGGAAGCATTTCCACTGAGATCTGGTACCAGACAGGGATGCCCACTCTCACCACTGCTATTCAATATAGTTCTGGAAGTTCTAGCCAGAGCTATTAGGCAAGAAAAAGAAATTAAAGGGATACAAATTGGGAAGGAAGAACTCAAACTATCCCTCTTTGCAGATGACATGATTCTTTCTTTAGGGGACCCAAAGAACTTTACTAAGAGACTATTGGAACTCATAGAAGAGTTTGGCAAAGTAGCAGGGTATAATTCAATGCACAAAAAACAACAGCCTTTGTATACACAGACAATGCCATGGCTGAGGAAGAACTTCTAAGATCAATCCCATTCACAATAGCTACAAAAACAATCAAATACCTTGGAATAAACTTAACCAAGGACGTTAAAGATCTCTACGATGAAAATTACAAAACCTTAAAGAAAGAAATAGAAGAGGATACCAAGAAATGGAAAAATCTTCCGCGCTCATGGAATGGAAGAATCAATATCATCAAAATGTCCATTCTCCCAAAAGCAATTTGTAGATTCAATGCAATACCAATCAAGATACTGAAGACCTTCTTCTCAGATCTGGAAAAAATGGTGCTGAAATTTATATGGAGACACAGGAGACCTTGAATAGCTAAAGCAATCTTGTACAACAAAAACAAAGCCGGAGGCATCACAATACCAGATTTCAGGACAGTTGTAATCAAAACAGCATGGTACTGGTACAGAAACAGATAGATAGACCAATGGAACAGAATTGAAACACCAGAAATCAGCCCAAACATCCACAGCCAACTTATATTTGATCGAGGATCTGAAACCAATTCCTGGAGCAAGGACAGTCTATTCAATAAATGGTGCTGGGAAAATTGGATTTCCACGTGCAGAAGCATGAAGCAAGACCCCTACCTTACACCTTACACAAAAATCCACTCAACATGGATTAAAGACCTAAATCTACGACCTGACACCATCAAATTATTAGAGAACATTGGAGAAACCCTTCAAGATATTGGCACAGGCAAAGAATTTCTGGAAAAGACCCGGGAGGCACAGGCAGTCAAAGCCAAAATCAACTATTGGGATTGCATCAAATTGAGAAGTTTCTGTACTGCAAAAGAAACAGTCAGGAGAGTGAAGAGACAACCGACAGAATGGGAAAAAATATTTGCAAACTATGCAACAGATAAAGGATTAATAACCAGAATCTACAAAGAAATCAAGAAACTCCACAAAAACAAAACCAACAACCCACTTAAGAGATGGGCCAAGGACCTCAATAGACATTTTTCAAAAGAGGAAATCCAAATGGCCAACAGGCACATGAAAAAATGTTCAAGGTCACTAGCAATCAGGGAAATGCAAATCTAACCTCACCCGGTTAGAATGGCTCACATACAGAAATCTACCAGCAACAGATGCTGGCGAGGATGTGGGGAAAAGGGACACTAACCCACTGTTGGTGGGAATGCAAACTGGTCAAGCCACTATCGAAGTCAGTCTGGAGATTCCTCAGAAACCTGAATATAGCCCTACCGTTCGACCCAGCCATCCCACTCCTTGGAATTTACCCAAAGGAATTTAAATTGGCAAACAAACAAGCTGTCTGCACCCTAATGTTTATTGCAGCACAATTCACAATAGCCAAGACCTGGAACCAACCTAAATGCCCATCAACGGTGGACTGGATAAAGAAATTATGGGATATGTACTCTTTAGAATACTATACCGCAGTAAGAAACAATGAAATCCAGTCATTTGCAACAAAATGGAGGAATCTGGAACACATCATGCTGAGTGAAATAAGCCAGTCCCAAAGGGACAAATACCATATGTTCGCCCTGATCAGTGACAACTGACTAACCACCAAAAAGGAAACCTGTTGAAGTGAAATCGACACTATGAGAAACGGTGACTTGATCAGCATAGCCCTGACTGTTAATGAACAACTTAATACATTATCCCTCTTAGTAGTTTTTTTTTTTTTTTGTCTGTTCTACTTAATACTACTGGTTTAATTCTGTAATTAATACAGTTATTCTTAAGTGTTGAAATTTAACTGAAATGTGATCCCTGTTAAACATAAGAGTGGGCATAAGAGAGGGAAGAGATGTATAATTTGGGACATGCTCAAGCTGACTTGCCCCAAATGGTAGAGTTAGAAACATACCAGGGGACTCCAATTCAATCCCATCCAGGTGGCATGTACCAATGCCATCTCATTAGTCCAAGTGATCAATTTCAGTTCACAATTGATCATAATGAAAGGACTAAGAGTCAAAGGGAGCACATAAACAAGTCTAGTACCTGCTAATACTAACCGATAGAATAAATAAAGGGGAGAGCGATCCAACATGGGAAGCGAGATACTCAGCAGACTCATAGAATGGCGGATGTCCTAAACAGCACTCTGGCATCAGAATCAGCCCTAAAGGCATTCCGATTTGGCTGAAAAGCCCATGAGAGTATTTCAGGCATGGAAAGCCAAGACACTCTGGCAAAAAAAAAAAAAAAAAAAAGAAAGAAAAAGAAAAAAGAAAAAGAAAAAAAAGAAACACCTAAATGAAATATCTCTGTGAGTGAGATCTCAGTGGAAAGGACAGGTCTTCAAAGAAGGAGGTACCTTTCTCTGAAGGGAGGAGAGAACCTCCACTTTGACTATGACCTTGTCTAAACAAGATAAGAGTTGGAGAACTCAAGGGGCTTCCATAGCCTTGGAAACTCATGACTGGTGCATAGAGAGATTACTGATGCCATAAACAGGAGTGTCAATTTGTAAAGTCAACAACAGGAGTCACTGTGCACTTACTCCTCATGTAGGATCTCTGTCCTTAATGTGCTGTACATTGAGACTTAATGCTCTAACGAGTACTCAAACAGTATATTTCACTTTGTGTTTCTATGGGGGTGCAAACGACTGAAATCTTTACTTAATGTATACTAAACTGATCTTCTGTTAAAAAAAAAAAAGAAGAAATTAGCAATTCCCAACTTGACTCTCGCTGGGATTAAACATGACAATAGGTCTGATCTGATTTCATCATCATTTAAAAAATCATCTATTATTTTTCACTTTATGTTTCTGTGTGGGAGCAAACTGTTGAAATCTTTACTTAATGTATGCTAAACTGATCTTCTGTATATAAAGAGAATCGAAAATGAATCTTGATGTGAATGGAAGGGGAGAGGGAGTGGGAAAGGGGAGGTTTGCGGGTGGGAGGGACGTTATGGGGGGGAAGCCATTGTAATCCATAAGCCGTACTTTGGAAATTTATATTCATTAAATAAAAGTTAAAAAAAAAATAAAAGCACATGAATAAGTTTTTTAATTTCTACTTGGATTTTCATCTTTTACATTATTCGTGTATTATTTAATATATTTTCCTTCCTGAATTGCTTCCACAAATGTTCATTGAACACTTTGAGTCAAGAACATCTTCAACCTTCAGATGATGGAACTTTGACACTCAGAACAAAGGAGAGATATAAACCTTACAATGCCTTGGTAAAAAAAAAAATGTTGATGACAGTAAAGAAAAAGAGAAGGAAAGGAGAAACTGAGAGGGGAGAAGGAGTGGGTGAAATATTGTGCTTAGGACATTTCAACCAGGGGGCTGGTGCTGTGATACAGTGGGTAAAGCTGCCACCTGCAGTGCCGGCATCCATATGGGCACCTGTTCAAATCCCTGCTGCTCCGCTTCTGATCCAGCTCTCTGCTATGGTCTGGGAAAGAATTACAAGATAGTCCAAGTGCTTGGGCCCCTGCATCTGAGTGGGAGACCTGGAAGAAGCTCCTGGCTCCTAACTTCTAGTTCGTGCAGCTCCAGACATTGTGGCCATCTAGGGAGTGAACCAGTGGATGGAAGAATTCTCTCTCTCTCTCTCTCTCTGCCTCTACTTCTCTCTGTGTGTAACTCTGACTTTCAAATACATAAATAAATCTTTTTTAAAAAGAAAGAAAAAGAAAATCTCAACTGGGCTAAAGAGGAGCCTAAAGACTGTGTTTTCGAGAATTCTTGCACCTGACAAAACAGCTTGGTGCTTGGTTGGATACCCACTGCTATGCTAATTGGCTGGCAGTAGCCTTGGGAAAGTGTGGCCTTTGTGTGCTGGGATCACCGTAGACTGGAGTCAAAGGTGAGCGGGTGGGAGGTTCCAGGTTCCCTTTACAGAAAAGCTAAACAGCAACCCTCCATGGCTGCCATACTGGAGCAAAAGTGTCGGCATTTTAAATAGGTCTACTGTGAAGTTCAGTACTTATCCATTGTACATTTTTATGAATAATTATTCTATAATGCTAGCTGATACTATGAAGGGGGTATGTATTTTCCCATGCCATCTCAAAAGTAATTATTGCTAGTACACAGGATACCTAAAATTTGGGTGTTTAATTTTTAACCCATCACCTTGCTGAATATTTAATTCGTCTGCTTCTTAGGTGGAGGTTTCTATACTATTTTTTTAAAAACATTTATTTAGTAAATATAAATTTCCAAAGTACAGTTTATGGATTACAATGGCTTTCCCCCTCCCCCATAACTTCCCTCCCACTCGCATCCCTCCCATCTCCCGCTCCCTCTCCCATTCCCATCAAGATTCATTTTCTATTATCTTTATATACAGAAGATCGATTTAGTATATATTAAGTAAAGATTTCACCCACACAGAAACACAAAGTGTAAAATACTGTTTCAGTACTAATTATAGCATTACTTCACATTGGACAACATATTAAGGACAGATCCCACATGAGGAGTAAGTACACAGTGACTCCTGTTGTTGACTTAACAATTTGACACTCTTGTTTATGGTGTCAGTAATCTCCCTAGGCTCTAGTCATGAGTTGCCAAGGCTATGGAAGTCTTTTGAGTTCGCCGACTTTGATCTTATTCAGACAGGGTCATAGTCAAAGTGGAAGTTCTCTCCTCCCTTCAGAGAAAGGTACCTCCTTCTTTGATGGCCTGTCCTTTCTACTAGGATCTCACTCACAGAGATCTTTCATTTAGGTTGGTTTGTTTTGACAGAGTGTCTTGGCTTTCCATGCCTAAAATACTCTCATGGGCTCTTCAGCCAGATCCGAATGCCTTAAGGGCTGATTCTGAGGCCAGAGTGCTATTTAGGACATCTGCCATTCTATGAGTCTGCTGTGTATCCCGCTTCCCATGTTGGATCGTTCTCTCCCTTTTTGATTCTATCAGTTAGTATTAGCAGACACTAGTCTTGTTTGTGTGATCCCTTTGACTCTTAGACCTATCAGTGTGATCAATTGTGAACTGAAATAGATCACTTGGGCTAGTGAGATGGCATTGGTACATGCCATCTTGATGGGATTGTATTGGAATCCCCCGGCACGTTTCTAACTCCACCATTTGGGGCAAGTCCGATTGAACATGTCCCAAATTGTGCATTTCCTCCCTCTCTTATATTTAACAGGGATCACTTTTTCAGTTAAATTTAAGCACCTAAGAATAATTGTGTGTTAATCATAGAGTTCAACCCATAGTACTAGAAAAAAAATACTAAAAGGGATAAAGTATTAAGTTGTTCAACAACAGTCAAGACAAGAGCTGATCAAGACACTGTTTCTCATAGTGTCCATTTCACTTCAACAGGTTTCCTTTTTGGTGCTCGGTTAGTTGTCACCGGTCAGGGAGAACATATGATATTTGTCCCTTTGGGACTGGCTTATTTCACTCAGCATAATGTTTTCCAGATTCCTCCATTTTGTTGCAAATGACCGGATTTCACTGTTTTTGACTGCTAGTATTCTATAGAGTACATGTCCCATAATTTCTTCATCCAGTTTACTGATGATGGGCATTTGGGTTGATTCCAAGTCTTAGCTATTGTGAATTGAGCTTCAATAGACATTAAAGTGCAGACAGCTTTTTTGTTTGCTAATTTAATTTCCTTTGGTAAATTCCATGGAGTGGGATGGCTGGGTTGTATGGTAGGGTTATATTCAGGTTTCTGAGCAATCTCCAGACTGACTTCAATAGTGGCTTAACCAGTTTGCATTCCCACCAACAGTGGGTTAGTGTCCCTTTTTCCCCACATCCTCGCCAGCATCTGTTGTTGGTAGATTTCTGCATGTGAGCCATTCTAACCGGGTGAGGTGAAACCTCATTGTGATTTTGATTTGCATTTCCCTGATTGCTAGTGATCTTGAACATTTTTTCATGTGCCTGTTGGCCATTTGGATTTCCTCTTTTGAAAAATGTCTATTGAGGTCCTTGGCCCATCTCTTAAGTGGGTTGTTTCTTTTGATGTTGTGGAGTTTCTTGATTTCTTTGTAGATTCTGGTTATCAACCCTTTATCTGTTGCATAGCTTGCAAATATTTTTTCCCATTCTGTCAGTTGTCTCTTCACTTTCCTGACTGTATCCTTTGAAGTACAGAAACTTCTCAATTTGATGCAATCCCAAATGTTAATTTTGGCTTTGACTGCCTGAGCCTCCAGGGTCTTTTCCAAGAAGTCTTTGACTGTACCTATATCTTGCAGGGTTTCTCCAGTGTTCTCTAATAATTTGATGGTGTCAGGTCGTAGATTTAGGTCTTTAATCCATGTTGAGTGGATTTTTGTGTAAGGTATAAGGTAGGGGTCTTGCTTCATGCTTCTGCACGTGGAAATCCAATTTTCCCAGCACCATTTATTGAATAGACTGCCCTCACTCCAGGGATTGGTTTTGGATCCTTGATCAAATATAAGTTGGCTGTAGATGTTTGGATTAATTTCTGGTGTTTCTATTCTGTTCCATTGGTCTATCTATCTGTTTCTGTACCAGTACCATGCTGTTTTGATTACAACTGCCCTGTAGTATGTCCTGAAATCTGGAATTGTGATGCCTCCAGCTTTGTTTTTGTTGTACAAGATTGCTTTAGCTATTCGAGGTCTCCTGTGTCTCCATATGAATTTCAGTATCATTTTTTCCAGATCTGAGAAGAAGGTCTTCAGTATTTTTATTCCATGAGCATGGAATATTTTTCTATTTTTTGGTATCTTCTTTCTTTAAGGCTTTGTAATTTTCATCGTAGAGATCTTTAATGTCTTTGGTTAAGTTTATTCCAAGGTATTTGATTGTTTTTTGTAGCTATTATGAATGGGATTGATCTTAGAAGTTCTTCCTCAGCCGTGGCATTGCCTGTGTATACAAAGACTGTTGATTTTTGTGCATTGATTTTATATCCTGCTACTTGCCAATCTCTTCTATGAGTTCCAATAGTCTCTTAGTAAAGTTCTTTGGGTCCCCTAAAGAAAGAATCATATCATCTGCAAAGAGGGATAGTTTGAGTTCTTCCTTCCCAATTTGTATCCCATTAATTTCTTTTTCTTGCCTAATAGCTCTGGCTAGAACTTCCAGAATTATATTGAATAGCAGTGGTGAGAGTGGGCATCCCTGTCTGGTACCAGATCTCAGTGGAAATGCTTCCAACTTTTCCCCATTCAATAGGATGTTGGCTGTGGGTTTTTCATAAATTGCTTTGATTATATTGAGGAATGTTCCTTCCATACCTAGTTTGCTTAGAGTTTTCATCATGAAAGAGTTTTGTATTTTATCAAATGCTTTCTCTGAGTCTATTGAGATAATCATATGGTTTTTCTTCTGCAGTCTGTTAATGTAGTGTATCACATTGATTGTTTTGTGAACACTGAACCATCCCTGCATACCAGGGATAAATCCCACTTGGTCTGGGTGGATGATCTTTCTGATCGCTCCTGTGGGTATATCATTCACCTGCTAACTACCTGTGAGTATAAATAGTGCTCATTGCCCTGCTTTGTCTTGATTTTCTCAAATACAAAATACAGAAAGTAATCTTAGCCCAATTTCCTTCTCTATAGGTCACTACTAGATTCAAAGTATGCTAGCAGTGGTGACCTCCTATGACATTTATAAAGTTTTCTACCTAGGCAACATATCATGCACGTTAAAAATACCAACCCTAGCTTTCTCTTTGTTTACACAACTGAAAAGTGAAAAGTAGGTATAGAAGTAGCTCCTAAACTTTGCGCTTTCCCAAAAATTGTTATTTTCAGGAAATTTCCTCAAGCTCACCCTCACATTAAAAGCATCAAAAAAAAAAAAGCATCAACATTTTTGCATAAGAGAAAAACAAAATCCTATAGAATCTCCAAACAGAAATCTAATTTCCAGTTTTCTTCTCCTAAACTGTGAATGAGAGGTTACTGAACACAAAATAATTTTCTATAAGCACTGTATTCCATGGCATACCTAAAACCAAGCAGGAGAGGAAACCAAAGACTTTCCTTGGTGTGTAGCTCTTCATTAGTTCTAAGAGTGTGAGTCCCCAGGGGAAAATAATCAAACTTAGGAGAGAAGGAGACTAATTCAATTCTGGTTCACATTACCAGAAATATTTCTACAAATATATATTTCTCCAGATTCTAGAAACCATCCCCTGAAATCTTCTGACATTTTAAATTCATTGCATTTAGATTTCTTTTTTTTTTCAAGAAGAACTGAATCTGTTAACTAATTAGCCTTTTCTTGATGAATAGCTACTTTAATTTTCCTAATGTTTACAGGATGGAAATTGGAAGGAGATGTGCAAATCACAATTACAAGATGGGCAGGTGAGTGTGGGTGGAGGCTACTGTTCTGCTCCAAATAGAATTCTCTTGAAGCTCAAAGAGGAGAGGTGAGCAATGAGATTTTGGGGTCTTTTCTCCCTTTGCAAATGGGTGAGGGAGAGAGAGATATTCTGAGAGCCAACAGGCTTTATTCTTCATGAGTTTTATACTTCCCTCTGTGTTGGAAAGAGGTAGTCAGGAGGGCGGATTAGCAGGAAGGCAAAATAATCCCTAGCTGGGCTCAGCATTTGTGGAGAGGGTACATATTGTCTGTGGTCACTTGAGAATGGCAGTGACACCTCAACAAGTAAGGAAAGACCCAGAGATCAAAAGCCTTTGTGAATGTAGATTGCTGTTAGCCAAATATGGTATGTGTGTGTGTGTGTGTGTGTGTGTATATATATATATATATATATATATATATATATATATATATATCCCCAGGTGAGGAAGGCTACTGTGCTCCCATTGCACAACCCTGGAGTGGTATGTAGAATTGAGAGATGAAAAGGAACCAGAGATTGTGGGCTGTCTTCTATGTGACCCTCACACAGACACAAATATGAAATTTCATTTAGCACACTAGAAAGTTAGGTCCATGTGAGCAAAAGGTTTTGCCTGTTTTGCTTCAGGTTCTATCCCCCAGTGCCTTGGCACATGGAAAGTTCACAAGAAATATTTCTGGAATAAATGAAGAAATGTTTGCAATTCAAGGAGGATGGAATAATTACCCATCTTGGTTCAAGATGTGGCAGCCACATTTCAGAGATGTTAACGGGCAGAGGAGCTGGGGCTCACACCCAGTTGTGTCTTGATTCCCCTTCCAGTACCTTTCAGGACACCTTGCTGTCCTTATGTAACAAACTGGAAATCCTAGTGAGGAAACTAGACGGGGACTTGAAATCACATTCCACAGAGTATCACTGAGGAACTGAAGCATTTATCTGAGCATGTCAGGGTGCCAGGCTTGCAAGCTATGGAGAACCCATTCCCTTTCTGGGCTTCTGTTCTTCACTGATAAGATGAAAAGAATTGAGCAGGGATAATAACTGATACGTATACCACTCCTGTGTCCTTCAGCTCCTATAACACAGTACTCCTGATCCCAGCATGCTTTCCCACTGAACAAGGAAGAAGCTTCATGAATACGAGGCTCATATGAATACGAAGGGAGCTCAGCCATGCTTGCTGCAACAGCTGCCACTGGTTAAAGTTGGCATGCACAAAAGAAGTTCTCTGACTTCTGTAGACTAGGTCAACTGTGATGCTCTTCAAATTTGTTTTGTAGGTTAGTTGATCAATTTTTTTTTCTATCTAGGTCTGTGTATCATTCAGCACACAAACCCCCGTAAGTGATTAAAGCCTCCAATCATCCCTCAGAATAATAGCATAAAAACCAGGTAACCTCCAGGCTCTGGGTTTATCTTAACATGAGAATACTTCAGAAAATTCATGGAAAGCTAACATTGAGAGAGATTATTTTATTGTGAAAACACTTTGAAATCCAAGTATAGTTGCTTCATAATATGCATTTTTCATGAAATTTTTGAAATCCCCCTTTAGAATTCTCTCCTGAAACTACAGTCCAGAGAAAAAAATGTTTTAACTACAAATCATTTAACTTTTTAAAATTAAATTGTGACATTTTCTATTATTAAAGCAATAGCTATTACAACGAGTGCATTCTAAATGTGAGCTAAAAAAGTAAGGACTGGCGTGGGCATTTGGCCTGGTGATCATGATGCCCTCGTCCCATATTGGCATCTGGGTTGGTTACCTGCCTCCAACTCCTGGTTCTAATTTCCTGCTGATGCAACCCTGGGAGAAAGCAATGATAGTTCAAGTAACTGGGTCCTTGCCATCCGCGTGAGATACCTGGATTATATTCCTGGATCCCTGCTGTTGCAGGTGGTTGGTAAGTGAACCAGTGGATGGAAATGTGCAGTGCATCTCTCTCTCTCTCTGTGTGTGTGTGTGTGTGTGTGTCTGCCTCTGAAACAAATAATGCCAAAAATAAGTTAAAACATTTCACATTTAAAGTATTGGCCTGTAGCCAACATTTTTATATGATATAAGACGACATAATGCACCACGAAATAAAATGACACATTGAAAACAACATCATCTGAGCAGCATCATGTCTGAGTTGGGTTTTAGCCAAGTTGAAAGAATATAAAATCAGGTTTCTTTTCCTTCCTTCCTTCCTTCCTTCCTTCCTTCCTTCCTTCCTTCCTTCCCTCCCTCCCTCCCTTCTTTCCTTCCTTCTTTTTTAGTGGTAGTCTCACAGCTGAGTATATGGCTTTTAATAGTTTCAGAAGAGTAAAAAAGAATTTCATGTTGATTTTTTTTGCAGGTTCACATTTTAATTACAAATAACCTTCAATATCTCATTAGGTATTTCACCAATGTCATAAAAGTGTACAACTTGAATTCTTGGCTGTTGTTTTGCAAACAACAGAAATGTATAGGAGGCAGGTGGGATGTTCTCATGATCAGAGAGCAAGGCTCAGGAAGAACAGAGTCTGCATACACTCAGGGTCTTGCCCCACCAGCACAGGCCATTTGCTTTCTCCACACTGACTATCTGATAGTCTCCCCTGGTCAGTCTCCACACAGACTTGCTGCACCAGTCGACTGTCATGGCCAGTGCATAAATAATTTCTACCTGCCCAATCTCTTACATCTTTGTCATGAATTACAGTCCTAGGCAGAAGCCTTTGAGTGGTCACAGTCACATTTTGGTTCAGCACCTAGCTGCTAGTGAGTGGAGACCCTCCTTGGGCTTTCACTCAAATAGGAAAGGGTTCAGGAATTGGGCAACAAAAGTGACTAAAGCCTGTCAAAATAAAATGCCCAGATGAATGCAAATTGAGTGTTTCATGTCAAGAAGTATCTTGACAGCAAATAGCTACAATTTATTCAAAGTTTTTTGCCTAGGCAATGCACTATATGTAATATGTACTATACTATATTATAGATTATGCAGTTCTAGGCAGTTTATTACATATAATATATAATCTTATTCATCTCATATAATCCTCTCATAATACTCCTAATGAGACAGGTATTATCATGTTAGGGCCAAGAAAATAGTAACTCACCCAAGATAGAAAACACAAGAGCCAGAAGTCCTTTATGAGGCCAATACCAGTCTTTCTTACCTTTCAACTGCACTACCTTTCTGTTAGCATTGATGCTCTGGCCTGGTCTGGAGTCTGCAATTCTGAGGCAGTGTTTACTTTATGCAATCACTGAATGAGTGCTTATTATATGCTCCTATATGGAACCATCCTAGGCACTGTGGGGCAGATAGAATTGTGAGTAAAGCACATGACAGTCACTGACTACAATACAGAGAACAGTGACATACATGCAAGGGACAAATACAAGGTATGTCACACTCTGCAAACTCCTGGAGGACAAAAGTTGTGTCTTTCTTGCCTACCCTATATTCTATTAAGCATAGCAACGGGACAGTGGTGGGCTCTCGGCAAATTTCAGTGAATAGACAAAACTCACTGACATCTCTGAGGCACTTACCATGAGAGAAGCACTCAGGCAAGCCTTCTAAGAGGTACACACTACGACAGTCTCCAGGGTATGCCTTGCCTCAGATCCATGCAAGTAAGGGTCACAGCTGGGATACAAACCACGCTCCTGGGAGGAGGGCTCCAGCTTGAGGCTGTCAGGTAAGGCACACGCTGGCTACACCATCCTGGAGCTTCACATCTGCATGCCTTGCCTTCCACAGGAAGAGAAGGCATCCCTTCCAATGGCTCCATTGTAAGAGGAGAGACTACTTCCCAAGAATTTTCCCCGAAACACCTCACTTAACATCTAATGGGTAGGAACTGGTCATAATTCCATCAATAAACTGGCTGCCACAGAGTCCAGCCACAAGTTGACCAGCATTGGCCAAAGGGGGTAGTCTAATCAAGCTTAAGGAAGTATTAAGACGGAATGGAGAATAAGCCTTAATAGAGTCAAGTCCCACAGGGGAGGTCAGTTCAGCTTCCCCTGGAGCATCTCTATGGGCTACTGTGAGGTGTGTAGAGACCAGAACTCAAGCACACAAATTCCCCCTCACCCACAGGAGTACATGCCAAGACCCCAAGTGAATGCCTGCAACTACAGATAGTAACAAATTCCACATATTCTATGTTTTCTCTGGTACATACATACTTATGAACAGGTTTAATTTATCAATTATAAACAGTAATAGATTAACAATAACTAATAACAAAATAGGACAATTAAAGCCACATACTAGAATAAAAGTTATGTATATATGGTTTCTCCTCCTAACTCTCAAAATACCTTACTGTACTCAGCCTTGTTCTTATAATGTGAGATGATACAAGGCCTATATGATAAGATAAAGTGAGGTGATGACACATGACTTGGGATGTCACATGAGACTGATACATAAGGGTTACTCGAACACAGTGCTATAATATCCCAATAGTAGGTATGATAACCAAGATAGCTACTAGGTGAGTAATAGGCAACTAGCATGCCAGTAGCATATTATATTTATACACACACACACACACACACACAGATAGGCTGAACAAATGAATGGTCCATGTCCCAGATATGACAGAACAGTGCAATAGTGTGCACAATTTAAAATGACTGAGTTGTCTATTTCTCAAATTTATTTGATTTTCCCCAACCAGAGTTGATTGTGATAACTGAAATCACGGAAAGTAAATCCATGGACCAGTTGAGATGACTGCACTTTTAGGAAGGGGAAATGGGCAAATGGAAGCTCTGTAGGTCCACTATAGCCTCCTCTTGAAATCCCTACAAGGGCTCCCTAGGATTCTCAGAACAAAGGCCCAATGCCTTGACAACGCCCATTATAACCTTCACCATTTGCCTGCAACTTGTTTTCCCAAGCTCAGCTCCAGTCCCCACAGGTGCCTTCCCTCACTCCTACCCTAGGTTGTGTGAGAGTCCTGCATGCACTTGGGCCTGAGACATCTCCCTGCTCTTTCCTGGCACCAGGAAAATGAAAGCACAGAGGTGCTGTGCACCTGGAGAGCCTCATCATACCCACAGTTTGTCTCAGCTGCAAATCAAGGAAACAGCCTGTGCCTCCCAGTCCCTACCACCGCCGCCCCAGCTATGAATCAGGCAGCCCCAGGGACTCCCTGTGTCAGGGGATACCCTGTGTCAAGTCAGTATCTGGTATCCTCTCCTGCTGCTCCAGCCCGCATCCCACATCCCACATCCCTTTGTTTGGCCGCTCCAACTCATCTCCCACCTATCTCCCTCCTCCTTTGACACAAGTTCCCTATGAAGCCCCAGCCTTACACATGAGCCCCAAGCTCCTCTCCCTCTGAGGCTGCTTCTGGCAGTTCTTCACCCTAATAAAACTCTTTCTTTGCTCAGCGTGGCCTTGGTTATTCTTGGTCGTGGTTGAAAACCCTAACAGGATGCAGTCCTTATTCTTAAGAGTAGACTCTACTCTCCCTCTCTTCCATGCCCCCTGTGCCTTGAAAGCTTCTCAGTATTGCACGAGTGCTTGTCACTCCTCTTACCACTGCACCCGCCACTCTCCCGAGCTGCTTGAGACGCTGTTCGCAGCACCTCCTTCTGTCCTAGGACCCCTGAAGCATTGTCTGTGAGACAGCCTCCCTCTCCAGGCAGCAGGGCCGCATCCCTGCCTTTCACTCTGGGCCAGTCCCAGCACCTGAAAGGCAAAGTCTTTGCATAAAGGAGGAAGACCAGGGGTGAATGACACCCGTGTGATAGACTCTCAACTTCCTCAGCTTTTCTTTCCCCACCCTTATCCTCCTAACAACTACATCTTCGTGGATGCGATCATCTGGTCTATTCCCATCCCCCTTAGAAACAGAAGTTCCATGGAGGCAGAGACTATGTCTCTAGTTCACCCCCATAGCTACCGGTGTGTGAATGAATAAACGATCTGCTGAATGAATAAAGCATCCTGGTTTAAACCTGCCTAAAACTGCACACATATTTCCTCCTCCCATCTATTTCCTCCATCAAGGAAAGAATATTGGTCAGAGAAGCAGAGAACAAACCTAGGCTTTATTCCAGACATCTCTTCCCAGCTCCCGTTGCTAGAAAGAGGCAAAATCTCAAGTCACATGTTTCTGCATTTAGAATATTAATTTTCCCTAGGTCATGCAGAAGCAGTATACTCTCCTTAATGAAATGTTCTTTTACTAATTTCTATTTGTATGCAAAAGATGTCATGGGTTTAACACGTTGAGACAACCTCCCCCACCCGTGCACACCCAGATCTGCCTGGCAGAAGGAGAAGGCTCCTGATTTATTACACATAAACAAAATGAATAAGATAACATTTTATTAGTTAGAAACCATTATAAAAACAGCAATAAAATGAGGCAGTACAAGTGGAAGCCGCCCTTATCAATAAATCCTGGGGAGTTTAAGACCTTGGTGCATGTTGTAATAATAAAAAAGATAATTAAAAGGATCACACTGCAGAACTGTATCATTTCATCAAGAAGCAGCCCTAAAACAATAGGAAACATCACACAGTGATGGGCTGCGACTCTCTAACCTCTTTGAAAAGCAAAGTTGTTTTAGCTCATGGGAGAAGAATCCATTTTTAGGTTGTGTCGCATTGAAACATGCAAATCCAGGCAAGAAATGGCTTTGCTTTTAAAACAGTATCTGTTTTAGTCTTGTTTTTGATGGTGAGCAGTAAATGGCTTTATTAAATTAGCCATGTCCACCTCATCAAAGACAGAAAGTCAAGATTACAGCGATTAACAGTGGTTAAGGAAGAAGAGTTTCCTGATTTTTTTCTGTAGCAGGTTCTTGATTTTTCTTCCCAGCTGAGAATCTTCATTTCATCCTAGAAAATCCTTATGACACATTGCAAATACTTTTTACACAAAAGCATCCCAGGGAGATGGAGACCTCGGTTTTCCATCTCCCAGAGCTGCAGTTTTTAGAAAGAATTGTGTCCTCTATCCTCTCCCAGTGTTTCCCCTCCCCCACCCTGGTCAGTTTCCTATGAGTCACTGCCTGAGTTTTGCTGTGTGGAATAACATTTTCTCCTGGGAGTCAGTTCATGCAAAACACTGCCTGCTGAGAGAGTGGAAATTTACCCATACGACATTCCTCCAGCATCCAGAGGCTAGGAGAAACCTGATGAGAATGTGTGAAGCCTATTCTACCTCTTTAAGGCCCCAAAATTTCCTAGAGAAGAAAATAATAAGCCACATATTTAAGGTTTTAACACATGGTGCAACAGACAGGGTGAGACATGGTCTAATTGAAAAAGAAAACTGAAAACAAATGGATGATTTCTGAGATTTTTGTCTGTCTTCTGTGATTTCTGTTCTCACTGATCAAGGCATGGGATTAAAAAAAAATTGCCATATACTCATTAAGCCAAGTAGCAATAATTTTGCAATGCTTTTATAGACTCCTATGTATTTTCTGTAGTGTAAGTGGCATTGGTTTACCACTAAAATAATACATGTGCTCATAAAGGGCATAAATCATAAGAAAGCATAGTTGGGACTTCTTTATACCAAATCTTGAAAGAAGCTCATACATATATATTATCATACTATGTGTATATATATATGTACATATACACATCATAATGCAATGAATTAATAAAATAATATGGACATGCACATATATATATAGAGAGAGAGAGAGAGACATATTTTTATGAAAGAGTAAAGCTAATGATCCTAAAAGGAGTGCAAATAGAAGCTTGGCCTCAGAAATTTGCTTCCTCCTCATCAACCTTTACCAAATACTGATGCAGAAATTTGGAAAGAATGGACAATTTCACTGAAGACAGCTGCCACTGTAGGCAAAGCTGGCAAGAAACAGCTATTTGAAAAAGTATCAAAAATATCTGCTTGATGGTCAAGGAGCAGAGGCCTACTGGCCTCTGGGCTAGACTCTGTGTCATCTTTCTCTTTATTGAGAATATTTTATCTAGGTCTTCAAAGTGCACTTACAATACACTTTACCAAATAGTATGTCGAGTAGCACAATGCACGCTGGTTTAAAGCCCCTGTTAAAATTTTCAAAGTTTGCAAACTGGAAGAATAAGTGAGCAGCTCATTTAATTTATTTTAATCAGTTATATCAGGAAAATGCAATTCTATTGAAGGGAAACCTTTGCAGAAGCAGAGAGCAATTATGTTTTGCGTTCAGAGTACTCTTTTTAAAAAAGACCATGTGTGCAGCATAAAAAAAGCTTAGTAATGTCAATCATCTTGATTTCAAATTCCTTCAGTGCAGTCCTTAAACAGTGCAAAAATTATAGAACGCTAAAGCTATTTCTCTCAAGATTATGTGCAGCTGTTTTCTGAAATTCTTGAACATTCTTGATATAAATGTTTCCAAGGGTACCTGTTTTTAAAGTAAAAATTACTGCAGTAATGCTCTTAACTTGTTTTAGATTGATACTCTCACATCATGTTTTAAAGATAATAACTTAGCAAAGAGGCCCCTTGAGTGATCTATAAACTTTTACTAAATTTAAGTCATGGATTTCCTCCACTCATTAACATCACGTTATGCAAGAGTAGCTTAAAAGGTGAGAAGTACATGGTCATGTGCAAAATGGCAGCCTATTTCAAGGGGAATTTGCTAAAGTGTTGAAGATGATCATGAGAGGCAGGTAAGAAAATTTTTGCAAGAAATTCCATACTTTAAAGGACACTTTTAAAATAGTGTCCCCAGAGAAAGCAAGGATCTCTCTCCCTCTTTCTCTCCCTCTCTCTTGCTCTTTTTAAACAGATTTACTTATTTATTTGAAAGGCAGAGTGACAAAGAGAGAGAGAGAGGCAGAAAGATAGAGATATTCCATCCCCTATTTCACTCCTCAAATAGCCACAATGACTTGAGGCTGGGCCAGACCTAAGCCAGGAACCAGGACCCCATCCAGGGTCTCCAATGTGTATGGCAGGGACTCAAGTATTTGGCTATCATCTGCTTCCTTCCCAGTCATGTTAGCAGGAGGCTGAATTAGAAACAGAGCCCAGAGCCACCAGGACTTGATCTGGCACTCTAATTTGGGATGCGGGCACAAGCAGTGGCTTAATCCACTGTGCCATAATGCTGCCTACCCGCCTCATGGCTTTGGGCAGTTTTAAATCAAGTCAGTGCATTTTACAAGTAAAAACAATCATGTTTCCTTTCTGTCTAATGTGCATAAATCAACTTTGGGCTCAATATCAAGTTGAAATCCAGATGCAGTGAAATACAACCTGGCCAGGTATGATTAACAAAGACCTTTGATTAAAAATGAGAATGTGCATGGCTAGTGACAGACAAATCTCTCAAGTTCTTTGTGCAAGTTTCTTTGTTTCATATACTCTTAGATTTGGGCCATTTCCTGGTCTGAAACATGGGCACTTGTGTAAATTTCAATATTATTAGAAATTCAACCAGCAGGTTGAAATTCTGAACAAATACTTCAAGTCTGTCGGAAGGAATGAATCACCTCAAAGCACAGAGTTGGTTTCATATACAGGCAATGCCTGGCTCAGAAATGCACTGCATTCCAGATGATGACTTAGTAGTCCAAAGGCGTTTTCTACACATATGGTTTCCTACATTGTGACTGGTTTCCTAAGTCAGTGAAAAAGCCCCGTTAGCTCATAATGAGCTAGAAGTAGGAGTTAATGCTAAAGCAGCATGTGCATATATACATTTGTCAAATGTCTATGATAGAAAATTGGGGAGAAGTATATTTTTAAAAGATTTATTTATTTACTTGGAAGGCAGAGTAACAGAGAGGCAGAGGCAGAGAGAGAGGTCTTCCATCTGTTGGTTCACTCCCCAAAAGGTTGCAAGGCTTGAACAGGGCCGATCCAAAGCCAGGAGATTCTTCTGTGTCTACCACACTGGTGCAGGGGCCCAAGGACTTGAGCCGTCTTCTTCTGCTTTCCCAGGCCATAGCAGAGAGATGGATCTGAAGTCGTGCAGCCTGGACTCAAACGAGTGCACATACGGAATTCCGGCACTGCAGGCGGCAGCCTTACCTGCTATGCCACAGTGCTGGCCCCGAGAAGCATATTTTCAAGTCAAACTACTGAGAACTGATGTCCCACCCTGGTCTCCTGAGCAGTGCTGAGTTCCTGAGCGTTAGGAAGGAACAATAAATACACCCAGACATTTTGCTTTATTGTTGCCTCTTCTCTGGAAGGTAGTTAAAACACAAAGAAGAGGTTTTGAAAAGTGTGTGGCAAATCAAATGAGAAGACAAGTTTATTTTGGTGCCAAAATATTTTTTTCAAATTCATACACAATTTTGTCATCATATGCGTCTTATGAACTTTTGTAAGAACCCTTGTATGCATGGATTTCAAAATATTGAGCCCCAGAATAAATTATCTTTTTAAATTCTGTTTTCAATGAACTTTTTGAAGTACCATTGGAAATATGCCATTTGATCAACTTGAAATAATTGTCACATTTCTTAATTTCTCAATTCTATAGTTTTAGGGGGCTTAAGTTTCATAGTATTTGCATTTTCCTAACAGTTGGTGAATGTTCATTCCTTGGTTAGATATGAATATATTATACTAAGATATATTATAGAAATGAGACCATTATTCAAAATGAGAATCTTCTCTACTAACAGCAGCACTATTTGTAGCATATAAGACTAAATAAACGTCTCCCATGAGTGACTAAATGCAAAATAAAAAGTAACCACTCAACTTTAATAGTTTAAAAAATGCTATTAAACATAATGGCTTCTTGACATTCAAGTAGCACTATGTTTTAAGTGATCTTTATTTTTTTAAGAACTACTTTATTTTCATTTTAAATATTGATGGCAAGACTAGTTCTCCAGAGTAAAGAACCATAGGAGAAAGTTCTACTATGAAAATAAATTACAGTGGACTCTGGAGTTCCAAAGCGTTGTTTTTAAGTTTTGTTTTTGTTTGTTTTTGTTTTTATTTTCTCCTGAGGCTGTGCAATAAAGACCATATGAATAAACAACTTTAAAAAGTGACAGAACAATCTTCAAAATTTTCTTCAGTCTGTTACTGGTATGTACTTCGGGCCACATCCCTTCCTTCCTCTCTTTAACCTTAAGGGGGAGCTATGATGTCTACCAAGGACACATAAAGAACAAAATGGCCCAATGGAACCATCATAGAATGAAACACATGAAAAGGTAAGACAGAGACAGAGGAAGGAGGAGATAGAAGTGAAACCTTCAAAAGGACCCCTGTGCTTTCTTCTCCCTCTGCAGAGGTGAGTACTAGAGTCAAGCTCTAAGGGAGAAGAATGTGACAGGAAGGTAGCAAGTCTGCCCAGACCTGATGTTAGCCCTCAAGTATGTGAAGGGCATCTTTAAGGTCTTTTATCCCATTCCAATTTGTCAGGCTCAAAGGAGAAACCCCTCACTATGAATCCTGTGTGTGTAGCTGGCACTCCGTGTGCTAAAAACATTGTGATGCACACATGGCCTGTGGCCAGCAAGGACTCATAAACAGAGACATAAGCACCACTCCAAAATGAGTAACAGGGTCAGTTGGTTACAGAATTACTTAAAGATCCCAATCTCTGCCAACAAGACCCTAAGCTCTCTGAAGGCAGGGCCTGGGTCTCTCTTATTCCCTATAGTGGAATATGATTCCCAATGCCTATGAGAGGGTCAGTCACATATCAATCACCACAAGAAAACAAAATGAAACCAGTACTTGCTTAAATTCTTACAGCAAGTCTTCTAGCCTTCCTGGACTTTGGTTTCCTTTCTCCCAGGAATTTAAGGAGTGGAATAAATTATTTCTCTAGTCCCTGAGAGCCCCATGAATCTATAAACTACGTCCTCTATGATTTAACCTATAAATCACAAAATTTACAGATGTCTGTCCAAAGATGTGAATATCAGAGCTGCTCCCTCTCCTTCCTTCCTTCTTTTCCTCCTTCCTTCTGCCCCCCGCTTCCTTCTCTAGCTATGGTTGTCTCATACAACTTGGTGTCACAGTAGGGAAAAGTAAAAAATATGGAGATACTTTTCAGATTATTTCTTTCACATTCAAGATAAATATCACAGCCTGCCCCATACCACTACTAAGACAGCTCCCATGCTGGCTACCACCCAGATGGAGATATTTTCATCTTGTGTTCAATTGCATTGACATGAGATCTTTGAGGACTTATGCTGAGCTCTCAATGATTTTATACTCTTCTCTGAACCACCATATTTGTTACGAAGCAACAGTAAAATTTACCAAACCATAAAAACCCTACTGGGTATAGTCCCCATGAGGAGAGAGCACAGCCATGAGTATAGGGACTTGCGTCAGACCTATTAGATCATGTACTTCAATAGGATACTTGACTTTGTTGAATCAGTTTTTTTCTGCAATGTGGTCATAGTTCCTCCCTCATTGAGTTGTGAAAATAAAATGGCATGATATGCGTGAAAGATATGTCCATAGTTAATAATAAATAGTTGCAACTATTTTTGTATAAGAACCCCATTCACTTGCTCTGACATAAAAAGAAAGAAATCACTTAAATGATTAAAAAGTGAATGAGCTCTCTTTGGGAGACAGGAAATTGAAAGGCCTGAGAGGAGACTAAATTTGGAGTCAGAAAATCCAGAATACCTCTTCTATTCAGAAAACATGATTTTAGGCAGCTCACTTTGTTTGTGGAAATCTAGCACCTTCTCCTGTAATACAAGATCAATTATGTGCTCCATAAATTTTAAAGAACCACCAAAATAGTTGGTGCTAGTATTACTATTACAGCAGACACAGTAGTTCAAGAACACACTAATAACACAGGCTAAGAAAACCCTAACATGGCTCTCGGTACCAAGAAAGCAGTAGCTAAGGATTCTGGAACTGGAGAGAAAGGGAGTGATCATTTTTAAAATTAAGTCTCCCCTTTGGCAAATAGGCAAAGAAAGCTTCAACCAACTGTATGATCTTCCTACAGTCCTAGGAGACTCAGAGATGGGGCAGAGGAAACTTAACCTCCGTATGGTACTGCATTCAGAATTCAGTCCTTAGTTGCAATCATCACCATCTTTGACTTGGAAAGAAACCTTTTTCACTATGATTCCAAAGGATTTTATGTCCATACATGGGTTTAAGAAAGTTACAAAGCAAAAAACAAGAGAACAATGCTTCAATAGCAGAAAAATCCATTGTACACCACTTTAAACGATCACACTGACAGGTGGAGTGGAGGGAAGCAAGCGCCTGTGAAGGCACCGAGGGCGTTGCATCAAAGGCCACCTCTGAGGTTAGTTAGGAACCTGTCTTCAGAGATGTCAATATTGCCCCGAGTTTCCAAGAACCCACAAATCACTATCCACAAAGCAATTCCCACCAGTTCTGACAAATACTGACATTCTTTCACAAACCAGAGTGAGATGTGGGGTAGTTTTCAGGGGATGAATGACAAGTTGGGAGGAGTTGATAGTCCACTGGAGGGGCAGTAGAGGGCCATAAAGCCCAGCCAGCCATTAATCTCCAGGAAACGCCTGGAGCCAAGGTCGTTATTGCTATTATAAACAAAAAAGGAAAAGGAAAAAAGGCATGTAGCTCTCTTTTATGGGTGATACAGTTTCAATTGGCACATATTGAGTATTTCTAGAGATTTAATTAAGCAATCAGATTGCTTGAGTGGTCTCAATATTCAGTGCCTTTTATAGAGTTCTTTAATGACTATGCATAGAATTATTCTGGATACTTTATGGACCATAGCAAGTGAAGTTTTATGTCTTCCCAAGAATACGGTGAATCTTTCCACCATTATTTTACTTAAACAAAGCTTGTTGTTGTTGTTATTGTTTGGGAGTGTGGAATCTTAGATTCATGTCTAGAGAAGTGTAGACAAAGAATCAAATGAAAGTTAATACATCTAAACCAAAAAGTGCTTGACTCTGTCCCTGCATGATTTAATCCAGCAAAATCCCAGTGATTCATTGCAGTGCTATATATCAGCGTCTAGTGAAATAAGGAGAGAGAGTACAGTCAGTACTGTTTTTGTTCATTCATTTTGGGGTCTGTGAGGATATACACAAGGTTTTTAGAACCAGGGATAAAGCAGTGAGCACAGCACACAGGATCTGCTCCTGCAAATACAGAAGCAAAGTGCAGAGGGTAAGAGGACTGAGCCCTTGGGCAAATTACTTACCCTCTCTGTGCCTCAATCTCTTCATCTTTAAAATGAGGTCAGAATAGTTCTTTCCTCATAGGTTCTTGTGCAGAGTAAGTGCACAAAATACCAAAGGAAGTGCTGATAATAAGGCACAGCATGTAATAGGAATGGTGTAAGTGTTAGGTATCATTGTTACATTCTGATGCCCACAAACAGGACAGTGTGCAAGGGAACAAATCAATAAATAAGATGTTCATAAGTGGTGATAAGTGGTACAAAAACATAGAACACTGAAATGGAATTGGAGTTGGGGTGAATTTATCAGTAAGTTCTTCCTTGAGAAGTGGCTATTTGGTCTCTCATGATGCAAACTGGTGGGGGAAGGTGACAGCAAAAGCAAGAGATCAGGAAATGGGGCTGCACTTGGTGTGTTTGGTATAAAAGAAGAGCAGGGAGGCTGGCATATGGTGAGGACGTGGGGAGTGGTCCAGGTGAAGTGAGAGAACTGTCACCTGGGGTCATGTGGACAAACTAAGCACAGAGGGGATTTGGTCATATGCAAATTATTACCTGTACTTTGTATAATAACTTGATAAATTTATCTAGCCATGTGTGTCCAGCTATGGGACTGGCAAAGTGCAGATATAAGCATCCCTAACAAATAAGCAGTTTGGATTTTATTTAAATGCAATAAGACCTGTTGAAAAAGAGGAAGGGATGGAAGTAAAATAATCAAGTTTCATGTGTGTGTTTTAAAGCCTCTTTTATCTAGCCTGTCCATTTTACCATGTACACTGGGAATTAGTGAAAGGATCATGTTTGAAAGATTATTCTTGGGGTAGACATTTGGCCCAGAAGTTAAGACACTCACCTCCCATATCAGAGTGTCTGAGTTCAAGATCAGGCTCTGCTCCTCATTCCTCCTTCCTGCTAATGCACATTCTGAAGAGTGGCAGGTGATGGCTCAGGTAGCAGAGTCCCTGCTGCCCATGTAGGAGACCTGGATTGAGCTCTTGGTTCCTAGTATTGGCCTGGTCCAGCCTCAGCTGTTGCAGGCATTTGGGGAATGAATCAGCAGATAGGAGTTGGATCTCTCTCTCTCTCTCTCTTTCCTTCTTTCATCTCTCTCCCGACCCCTTCCTACTTCCCCTTCCTCCTTATTCATTAATTATTTTTGAAAAGAAAGATTATTCCTGACATTGTACTATGATTTAGAATGAGAAAGATTAGCAGAAGGGATAAAGAGGAGATAATTATGGGGCCAGCACTGTGTCATAGCAGGTAAAGCCTCCGTCTGTAGTGCTGGCATCTCATATGGGTGTCGGTTCGAGTCCAGCTGCTCTACTTTCGATCCAGCTCTCTACTATGGCCTGGGAAAGCAGAAGATGGCCCAACTCCTTAGGCCCCTGCACCTATGTGGGAGACCTGGAAGAAGCTCCTGGCTCCTGGCTTCAGATCCATGCAGCTCCAGCTGTTGTGGCTAATTGGGTAATGAACCAAAAGATGGAAGCCCTCTCCCTCTCCCTTTGCCCCTCTGCCTCTCTGCCTCTTCTTCTCTGTGTAACTCTCTCAAATAAATAAATAAATCTTAAAAAAAAGAGGAGCCAATTAAAGTCCTAACTATGGGAGTCACTGTCAAAAAACATGGAAACAGAGCAGAGACGTGAAGGGATGAGAATCAATGAAATTAATCTGCAACTAGATTTTTTAAGGAATCTCACTGGCTCTCTATGAAAACATATTTTTGAAAGAATAAATGATTATCTCCTCAAGTTTTATCATTTGAATAAGTCAATAGGTTATCCTGCCAATTATAAAGCATTGTGAAAATAGTAGAAAAGTGAGTGATTTTATATATATACATATATATATAAAATATATACACACATATGTATATGAACAGATATGGACAAATGAGAGAAAGAGAATATGAATTAATACATGAATGAATATAGGGGACATAATCCTTTCCTAAACTGCTGCTTATCATCATTTGAGGTTCTGGAGAGACCTGTATTCTAACAGAGGCATCAATGTCAAAGTTTTAGGTGGAACAGCTAGTTCTGGGAGCAGGGAAAGGCGACGCAGAGCCAGGAAAACCTGTCCAGCCCAGCCCAGACAGAACAGAGGGCCTTCTCCCGCTAAGCCTCCCTCTAATTTCCTTGCATAGATGGTAAGAGTCCTCTTTCCATGTAGGGAGAAGATTGCAGCCTCCACCAGTGGCTAATAACAAATAAATATGGCACATGTTGAAGGAAAAGTAGCTTTTCAGCTTCAATCAATAGTGATAAGTGGCACCAAAAACACCAGTGTAACATGACCGGAATGGTAATTCCATTTTAACGGAATCACCTGTGAGTGAATGGGTTGCCCTCGTGATTTATAAGTTTCTAGGGCCATACATTTCTAAGATTGCAAGGGTCTTCTTATTTTTTCAGAATGTAAAAATCTACAACATTCCCAGAATCTTGTCACATACAAAGTTACATCTGTAATTTCTATTTATATCAAGCTTCATGTATATATCAGTCCATGTGTACAACTATGTGACACTGAAGTTTAGATTTGAACATTCTCACCTGCTGAAGATGACTGCTGACATTTAAAAATAAGGGGCCAGTGCTGTGGCACAGTGGGTTAACACCCTGGCCTGAAGGGCCGGCATCCCATACGGGCGCCAGTTCGAGACCCAGCTGCTCCACTTCCTACCCAGCTCTCTGCTATGGCCTGGGATAGCAGTAGAGGATGGCCCAAGTCCTTGGGCCCCTGCACCCACATGGGAGACTCGGAAGAAGCTCCTGGCTCCTGGCTTCAGATCGGCACAGCTCCGGCCGTTGTGGCCAATTGGGGAGTGAACCAGCGGATGGAAGACCTCTCTCCCTCTCTCTCTCTCTGCCTCTCCTCTCGCTGTGTAACACTTTCAAATAAATAAATTTAATTAAAAATAAGCTAAACCTATTTACTGGTTGACTATGCTTATCAAGTGCTCTTGTCTTCTGGGCAATCAAGCAGAGAATCTGTGAGGGACACTCCTTGATAGGGCACCTCCTGTGTGAAAACACTTAACTCCATGCCCTGCCTAAGCAGATGCTCCACACACATTAGTAGCAGAGGAATGAACCACTCTTTGCTTCCATGGAGTTTGAATTTCTCTTAAATCCATATTTCAGTCTTCCAGGCAATAAAATGAGTTTTCTCCATGTATCTGCTATATTGTAAGACTCTTGAAGAAGAAGGGCTATGTATACATATTCTTTGTACCTGGTACCATAATTGACCATCGAGAAAACTCTTCTTTAGCAGAATAGAAGACAGTCCTTCAGGGTTATCTCTGGAATGACACAGGGCAGCGGAACACTGTGGGAGACCATGGTCTGCAGTGATATTCCAAACTCCACAGGAGGTTATGTCATTTCCATGTCTTTTCTTCAGGTTGTCTTCCTTCCCTAATCTGCAACAATTTAAGGAACCCTAAGTGTCAGGGATTGGATATTGGTTTGGCTATTGAATGTCCCCAAAGGCTCATTCACCAGTTTCAGATTGCACAAAAATGAGTAAAATAGTCTTTGCCTTTAAGATGTTGGCATCTGTGTTAGTCTCTCCAGTCTGCCACATTAAAAGACTATCAACAGGGAGACTTAAATAATGAAGATTTATTGTCTCATAATTATGGAAGTTGGAAGTCCAATGTCAAGGTGCAAGCAGGGTTGGTATCTCTGAGACCTTTCTGCTTTGTGGTCACATAGTTGTTTCTATGCACACATTCCTGATTCTCCTCCTCTTCTTGAAAGGAAACCATTGCTATTGGATTAGGGGCCTAATCTTGTAACATCATTTACCTTCTTAAAGCTCTATCTCCAAATAAAATCATATTGAAGATTAGGGCTTCAGTGAGCAGTGCCCTAATCCAATTCTAATTTGGGGGTGAGAAGGATGAGCAGATAATACTGCAGTCTGTAACATCATTCAAGTGGAAAAGGCAGATAAGTTGAGATAATTGTCATATGATAGAGCAAATACCATAAAGATATTGTGTATTTCTGCAATGTACCAAATGGATCTTCAAAGAAGAGAGAATTACTTAATGGACTAGTTAAAGCATGGAAATCTAGGTCAAGAGAACAGTTACTGTAAAACACAAACACAAAACAACACAGAGAGTTGTGTGGGCTAAAAGTCACTCAAGTCATTCAGGATGGATGAGTTATACAGGGGAGGCTGGGGTGTCACGGAGATGAGACTTAACAGGCAAGTTGTGTCCTTGCGGGAGGCCACCTCCCACCTCTCACCTCTGTGACAGCCATATTTCTCACGCTGTAATCATTGTGCCTTCCTCCTCATCCCAAACAAAATATTACTGTCCTAAATCCCAGTCCTAGAAACACTGAAATTAACAGCCACTGGTATTTTGTCTAGCACTTTACATTTTCATCATTTACCCTCATAACGGCAAAATGGAAATGAATGTATGAAGTCCATTTACATGATGAAACAGACTCAAATAATAACAATATAGTCATGTACTACATACTGATGTTGAAGTCAATGATGGACTATCTATATGCAAGTGGTATGATAAAATTATATCACCTAGAGATGTCACAGCCATCTCAGTTTGTGTAGGTATACCCCATGATATTTGCACAATGATGAAATAACCTAACAATGCATTTCCCAGAATGAATCCTCTTCCTTTAGTGACACACGATTCTGACTTACCCAATGTCAGAAGCCTGTGCTAGATTTAGTATAGAGTTCGACCCAACACCATGTAAACTCTGATGAATGTTCTCTGTCTTTACACTACCTTCATTTTTCTGTTTGCTTCCTGTGCTGTAGTTCTGTCATAACACATCTACATTTTGACAGAGTTTTTTGGAAACAGTGTGTTAGCCAGTATGAAAAAAAAAAAATCCTCTCAGAGTGGGAATGTTGGACCTGGAGAGATATTTTTTTGGTCTGGCGGGCCTGTCAAAACCCATCGGATCACACATCTGCCTCACAAAGGGCCAACCCAGAGCAAAGCCCATGGGTATACTTTGCTGAAAGGAGCGAATTAAAGCACTTCCAAGTCAGGAAATGCCAAGCTAGACTTTCCTGTGGTGTTAACTTACTGGCCCAAAGTAGACCAAATAGGAATTTACCTACAGCCTACCCTGTTACCCAGAATCCTTCACTGGCCCTTTGTCAGTGTTGCCAAGGCAACAATTCTGGACACTATGGTAATTTTTAGTTTCAGTCACAAACTTTATGTTGGTTTGGCTGGAAGGCTGATAAAGCAAGACTTTAGGAAATGAAATTCAGGAGGAATCAGGTCCCTATGTTTTCAATAAATCTATCTCTATCCCTATAAAAAAGATCAATTCAAAATGCATCAAAGAGATAAATGTAAGACCTGAAAATATGAATTACTAGAAACAAAATTGGAGAAATATTTCAGGACATTGATATATGCAATGGTTTTTTGGATAAGAACCCAAAAGCAATAACAACAATAACAAACTGGCAACCAAACAAAACTAGACAAAAAGGATTACATCAAATTAAGGAGCTTCTGCATAGAAAAGGAAACAATCAACAGAGTAAAGAGAAAACATAAAGGGAGGAGGAACTTCTGCACTTTTCATCTGACAAAGGACTAATATCCAGTATATCAAGAAACTCAAAAGACTCAATTTAAAAAATCATCCAAATTAAAAATAGGGCAGAAATATTAATAGACACTTCTCAAAGAAGAAATTCAAATGGCCAAACAAATTCATGAAAAAATTGCTCAACGTCCTCAACCATCAGGAAAATGTTTTTCTTACCATTTTGTCAGGAAATTTCTCTCTTTTGTTTTCCTCACATAATCAATACAGCATAACTTAACTAAAGCTTTTCAAGGTCTAAGGTGTCAGAGTGGCCTTTCCAAAACAAAAGTCTGATGCCAGCATAAAATCTAACTCTTCCAACCTGGGAAAGTGTCCTCCACTCTTCACCCCAGCCTACCTTTCAAGTCTTATAGGTCCTCAGTATCTCCACATACCCTTTTCCCTGGAAGCATGGAATTAGTCACATTCCTCTGTATCTCTGGGTACTTTTACACAGGTTAGCCCTTTACTCTCTTCTTGAGCGCTTAAAAAGTTCTCACTCAGACTTGACTTTCAAGGTGGAAAATCACCTACATGAAGGCTACCAGAATCTTTGAAAAGCTCCCCTTCACCATGATCTCAGATCATTTGTATATATGGTTTCATGATGACCATTTATGTGTCTGATCTCCTTTCCTCCTCTTTGTACTATAATTTCTAGTTAGCACAGCCCTGGTCTAATAGGTGTTAAACACTCAATTAACATAGTCACCAAATAAACAAGTGCTAAACTTGTATTCATAAGTACTACTGACTTGGTGTTTACTATGTGTTGGACACTGCAATAGGAACTTTCCATGTATTTCTCACTTAGTTCTCATAACAAGCCGGTAAGCCCAGAGCCTAAAATCAAACTCATGTATCTTGGCTGCGAACTCTAGGATTTTCCTCTGCACTACATGGCACAGCACATTCTGAATGAATCAATGCATTAAACTAAAAGCAGAGTAGTCATTAATGAGTTGAAAAGTGGTTTGTGCCATGTGTACCATGGTTGAGTATCAAAGGGTCAGAGTGAGATGAGGGGGCCAGGACCAAGCATTTGAATAAGAGGTCTGAGCGGAAATCAGGTCAGAAAGAAGGTATGTAGAGTCCAAGGATGGAGCTGTAGCTGGAAAACTCAAACAAACCTAGAAACAATCAGAGTCTAAAGCAGGAATCACATATTCAAACGTTTATGGGGCTAGGAAAGCAACGGAGAGGACTGAGGAAAGTCCCATCTCCTTCCAATCAGAAATCTTTTTAATTCCCACTGAATTTCATGGCCCTAGGTCTAACTCTCATTTGATCGTTTTTAGAAGTGACTTATTTACAAGAAGTATTTCATATTCACCTTCCGTCCACTACAGGAAACACAGTAATACACGCTTGAAGGAAAATAACAGTTGAGACTGGACCTCCGTGCAGAGACAACCACAGGGAGTCAGTGACCGGCTTGATTTCCAGATGATGTAATTTTTGAAGGAAAGTTGATTATGTAAGACCTTCTAATTTTTAAACATCAGGACCATATACAAAAATGTTTAAGATACTATGTGGCCCCAGCTAATATCCAGATTTCTTAGGCACCAACTGGAAGGTTTGTTGAAACACAGAGATTCCGATTCAGCAGGTCTCCTTGGACCTGAAATGTACCTGTTTAACAAGCTAAAATGATGTATTGTGCCAACCCAGGCATCAAACTTGGAATACCACTGGGCAAAGCACAAATTACACCAGCTCCAGGGTCCAAGCAGCCCACTTGGTACCTCTGCTCTAAAGATTGATATAAGAGGACTGGGAGCAGGACACAGCAAAACAAATCCTGCTCCCAAGAGAGAAGTTATTGTCTTATATACACTTTGGTTTTCAAATTAAGACAAAGAAAGATATCAAACCTCCAAAATTTCTTCCAACTGGATCTCAGATTAGAAAGAATTCAAGAAACCAAGAGGTGCATGCATTTGTCAGAAATCAGAGACACCAAATTAGGAGATTGGGTGGAAGAGGTGAGAGCTAAGGACATGAGATGCTGTAGCTTAGAGAATCAAAGACCACATGGTGACTTAGGACAGAGAGGAGAGGGGAGGGGAAGGGAAGGGAGAGGGGAGAGAAGGAGAGGAGGGGGGAGGGGAGGAAGGGAGCAGGGAGGGGAGAGGAAGGGAGGGGAGGAGTCTGGGGGGAAGATGGTGGATAGCTGTTCTGTTTCCACTGAGGCTTGAAGAATATAACCTGAGCCTCCAGAAAAGCAGAAGGTCTTGAAATAGAAAAAGAATTCTGCTTCCTGACAGCTGTGAAAGATAGGCACTGATGGCCACAGGGATCCCCAGTTTTTAGATCTTTAAAATCAGATAAAAGACACTTAGAAAGTGAAGAGACCCCTCTCTCTGTCAGAGCTTTTCAAGGCACAAAATCTGGCCAGTGCTGGTAGACAGGATATCTGGATGCTGCACAGAGTCAAGTGACCATGGATCACAAAGGGGAAGAGGTATTCCCTTGTCAATTCCTTCAATTGGGTGTATCAAAGAGAAAGCCTCCTGGGTTGCTATTTTTAACCAATTTTCTACCAGTCTGATCTCCTTCTCAAAAGAAAGAGGGGCTGGTGCTGTGGCACAGCACGTTAAAGCCCTGGCCTGAAGTGCCAGCATCCCGTATGGGTGCCAGTTCTAGTCCCAGCTGCTCCTCTTCTGATCCAGCTCTCTGCTATGGTTTGGGAAAGCAGTAGAAGATGGTCCAAGTCCTTGGGCTCCTGCACCCACATGCGAGACCCAGAAGCAGCTCCGGGTTTCTGGCTTCAGGTTGGTGTAGCGCCTGCCATTGCGGCCAATTGGGGAGTGAACCAGCAGTTGGAAGGCCCCTCTCTCTGTCTCTACCTCTCTCTGTATCTCTGTCTTTCAAATAAATAAAAATAATAATTCTTAAAAGAGAGAGAGAGAAAGGCCCTACTTCCCTAGTGTTAGCAAACAAAGCATGTGTGAGAACTGATGGCAATGCTTCATGGTATTTATTTATTTTATGGTTTCCTCTTTGGCAAGTGATGCTAGTTTTTCATTTAATGTGGTGATAGAAAATTTCCCTTTAAATAAATAAATAAATTTGGGAAGGCAAAGTCCATGAATTTTAGAGAAGTTGAAGCAGAGGACATGGAAACAAGGCAGCCATAGCAAAAGCTATGCAGAAGACACACAGAAGGACGGTATTTGGCATCCACCGTCAGACCATGTTGGATCCTCCCATATGAACAGGAAAACTGAAGGTCAGCAAGTGAAAGGCATTCTCAGCTCCCGCATCCCAGATGGGTGCCGGTTTTAGTCCCGGTTGCTCCTCTTCTAATCCAGCTCTCTGCTGTGGCCTGGGATAGCAGTGGAGGATGGCCCAAGTCCTTGGGCCCGTCACCCGTGTGGGAGACCCAGAGGAAGCTCCTGGCTCCTGGCTCTGGCACAGCTCTGGCCATTGTGGCCATCTGGGGAGTGAGCCAGCAGATGGTTCTCTGTCTCTACCTCTCTCTGTAACTCTTTCAAATAAATAAAATAAATCTTATAAAAGGAAAAAAAAAAAAAAGAGCATTCTCAGACACTCAGACATTTACAGAAGGAACCAGGCCTAGAGACCAGCATGGTTAGCATGGGGGAAGAGGATGTTGGAATTGCATCACCTGCATCTGCAGCCTTCCTCTGTCTAGCACAGCGCCTGGTCCACTCCAGGCATGTAGTACGTGCAGCCCTCAATGATGTGGGCTGATTTTCCCTCCAGTACCATGGCACGTTCATATGACATCACCAGTGTGAGCATCTCTGTCCCCATCAACAAAGTGAGGCCATAATTCAGGATATGTCTTCAGTGCAAAATAGAATGTAACCCACAAGCACACTTCAGTAAACTCTAAAGGGTCAAAATGTGAAGTATACAAGATAGAAAACTGTATTTTATTGGTACTTCTCAAAATCCCTGATATTAATATCCTAGCGGCTGGAAAGCAGTGTCAATTTTCTCCTTGATCTTATCTTGGGAAAAAAAAGTTATATTTAACTTGAAAATGTTTTATTTTTTCCTATATCAACTCTCATTTATCAACTATTGTTCATCAGTGGCTTAAATCACATGATGCTTTTTTATTTCAGGTTTATTTCTTTCATGGATATTGAGGCTTTTCTCATTAAGAAGCCAAGAATGCTTCGTAATTAGCACACACTGGCTTTATTGAAAATGACCTTTGATTACCGCATGTGGAGGCAAACAGGTGTTTCTAAGAACTTCAGACAGAGGTGTTGTTTAGGACATGTAAATTTTCCTTGAAATTAGCTTCAAACCATTTTATTGTTTATTTATCCATCTTTCGGATATCACTAAAGATGAACTTCAACCCAGGGCTTGTTCAAATCATCACAGGTTCCTAATGAATATGGCCAAATTAGTAAAGTTTTTGCTATAATATATTCAGTGAGTTCTGCACCTATGAAAATGCAGCACATTTTAAAATTGAGATTAACAGACTCTCATATTTAGTTCAATAAATATAAACAAATAAAACCCAATTTGCAGGACAGGTGCTTGGCACAGTGATTGAAACACTGGTTGGTTTGACCACACCCATACTGGCTGCTTCCAATTCTAGCTCCCTGATAATGTGCATCCTGGGGGGTTGGAGGGGGGCAGCAGGTAATGACTCAAATAGGTAGGTACTTGTCACCCATGTGGGAGACTCAAATTGAGTTTCTGTGCTTTGACTTGGCCTAGCACTGGCTGTCACAGGCATTTGGGGAGTGAATCACCGGATTTAAGATCTCTCTTTTTCGGCCGGCGCCGTGGCTCACTAGGCTAATCCTCCGCCTTGCGGCGCCAGCACACCAGGTTCTAGTCCCGGTCAGGGCGCCGGATTCTGTCCCGGTTGTCCTTCTTCCAGGCCAGCTCTCTGCTGTGGCCAGGGAGTGCAGTGGAGGATGGCCCAAGTGCTTGGGCCCTGCACCCCATGGGAGACCAGGAAAAGCACCTGGCTCCTGGCTCCTGCCATCGGATCAGCGCGGTGCACCGGCCGCGGCGTTCATTGGAGGGTGAACCAACGGCAAAGGAAGACCTTTCTCTCTGTCTCTCTCTCGCTGTCCACTCTGCCTGTCAAAAAAAATAAATAAAAAGAAAAAAGATCTCTCTTTTTCTCTGGCACACAATGTCTTTCAAATAAACAATAGATATAAATATATAAAAAGATTCTACTTTTTAAAAGCACCCCTGCAATCAGCCTGCCAGAGATATTACAGCAATGAGTGATTTCTAACCTCTAGTAAATCAAACCAAAACATCCCTCATAAGTGCACAGATCATTCAGAAAGGTAAGTGTTGTTTCCAGAAATAATAGTTGTATAAAGGTGCTCTATTCCCTGGTAAATTAAAGATGCTGCTTCATTCCTACTTCCCATGCTGAACAGAGCTGGAGGAGCCTATTAATAGCATCGTTAGTTTCAAGGAGGCAACTTACATGGAATTTGGATCTTAATGTACAGAAATAGATACTCATCTACTCTCCCAGCAAGGCAACAATCTTAATGGAATAATCTTTTCAAAATGAAAACTCTGCTCTAATGAAAGTCCTCTTTTTCACTGAAAAAAAGGAAAGAGATATGACAAAGTCAAGGCTTTTCATTTACATAAATGATCTCATAGCCTCACCAGAAATGTATATTTAAGCCTGGAGTTTATTTGCTGGAAATTTTAATGTAAAACTACCTGCAGAATAGATTTAGCTGTAGATAATCCAAACCAACAGACATTTAACAAATTTTTTTCTGACAATGGAGCTTATAAATATTTTAAAGGATCAACAGCATAAGATTTCTATTGCTTAAGCAAGCTTAATACAACCATGTAAAATAGCTGAAGTTAAAGAAAATCAGTATATCTAAACTTACGTTAGAATTCTTACCTGAATTTTAGAATGGCATATTTTGTTTTCATTTCCAAGAAACCAATTTTTATAGTAGACTAAGCTGCCCTTGGGAATAGTGTGTGGGGGGGGGGGGGCAACTGGGATTTATTTGTATCTGAAGAGCACCCTAAGAAAGAATGATGGAATTTGCTTTCTGTGGAACAGAATTAAAATGTAAATTATGCCTCCTGGAACTGTGTAATATGCAGCATGGACAACTAAATGTGGAAATCCCTGTCTAAGAAACACAAGGAAACGTAGACGCAATACTTCCACAGATGAAAATTGACCACTCTCCTGTATGCATGCACCTTTGCCATGAGACTGCAGATTTCCCTGCTTAAAGAAGGATCTACTCGCTGAATTCTTGAGTCTTGGCTGACCTCATGACTTGCTCTCAGGATCTCACAGTGACGTTGCCCAGTTCTCATGCTGAGCTTCAAGAGCCAATGCACACTTTTTCTCTTGTTTCTGGAACTCTGCTGACATGACATGAACAAACAAGCTCAAAGCAGGGATAAAGGACCACATGGAGAACAGCTGTGCCACTCCAACAGAGACCATCATAGACCAGCCAGACTCCAGTTGATCTTCCAGCTGATCATATACATATGGCTGAGCCTGGCCAAGACCAATCTATCCTCGCCTGGTTCACCAGAACCCACCAGCTTCTTGAACTATGAGCAACAACCAGTGATTATTGTTTGAAGCCAGTAAGATTTGGGGCCAGCTTCCTGCCAGACTCAGTAGTAATGGCTCAAGAAGCTGGATTCATGCCACTCCCATAGATGACCTGGATTGAGTTGCTGACTCTTAGCTGGCCTCCTGCAGCCCCAGCTGCTGTAGGCATTTGGGGTGTGAATCAGAGGATGGGAGCACTGTCTATCTGTCTCTTCTTCTCAAAAATGTTTTGAAAACATGTTATTGTTTTGAGTTTCACATTAGGCTGATGAATGGATTTGGAGCAGTCAATGTCAGAACAAATAGGATTAAGTCTGAAAGGATAAAGCATAATTCAGAGGAAACAGAGATTCTTTCAGTCAAAAGGCCCCTTGGCTGTGCTGGTAGCTGAGCCAGCGAGAGGCATAGCAGCTGCTGCCTTGAAGGAAACTTGACTCAAATGTGATCCAGCAGAACTGGCAAGACAGGGAATGGCCGGTGCTTGCTGCACAGAAGTGGGAAGTAACTGCAGAGATACAGGGAGTGGACTCTCCGTGCTTGGAACCAGACATGGGGTGGATATCTCAGTAGTCTGCTCAGTGTCCTTACCTTCTCAGGAAGGCTGGTAAGGGCCCCAGTTTCTCAAGGGCACCCACTGATCTTGTCATTTAGATGGCTGGCATCAAATAAAGTTTCATAGTAATTTGGATTAATAAAAATGTTCACACCCAAATGTTGTAGAGCTGTTCATCACATGCTACATCAAAATCAAAGATTCTTCTGTGGCCCTTTTAATGCTGTTGGTCGTGAACTTAATTGGAGTAATACTAAAATTGTTACTCTGTCTCTCTTTTGTTAACATTTGTCTGATACTCAAATAAACTTGTTAATCTCATTTTAAAAGGCATGTGACATAATGTATATTTTAAAATGCATGACAAGGCACCACCCCTGGAGATTAGGTCCAGGGTGGGCTTGCATGTCAGCACATAATATACTTTGTAATGGCAACATACAGCCAGATCTGCTGATCTGGAGTTTTTCCCTACTTATCCTACCCAGTGGACAAAGTCTTTAACACAGATTTACTTCTCCTCTGCACCACCATCTCCCCTAGGTTTAGTGAAAACACCTGGAGTTTTACTTCTTCCAGATTTGTTCATTTTTTTTTTTACATTATGCTTCTTATGCTCTGGGAATCCTTTGCACTTAATTTTAGCCTCATTAATAACAATTATTTAAGCCTAATTATGAGTTCAGCTGGTTCCTTGGTTCATCAGCATGTCTTGGATCCATCTTCTCTTCATCAGTTTATGTGTCAAAATGCTTTAAGCCATAAGGAGCAGAAAACCCCTCCAGCTGTGGTTTGCAGTTTGCAATGGGCAGTTTTTGCTCTCCTGACTAAGAGCCTGGCCTTAGGCCCTTTCTGGGTTGGTTAATTCAGCAGCTCCACCATGTTGTCAAGGTGCCAGATGTTTCCCATCTTGCAGCTCTGCCAGGCTCAGTACACCTCGGAGTCCCCTCACGGTTTGTAAATGGTGATAACATTTCCCAGTGTCACTTGAAGATAAATAGCATCTGAGGCAGGAAAAGACGTCTCCTCCCATACCTAACATTCCAGGAGAAACTTTTCCAGAAGCACCCAGCACAGTTGCCCTCTCCCATTGCTGGCAGTAGGAATGCATCACTATGATTGGCTTAGCCTACCCATGATTCCTCCCTTTTACCCAAGGTGGGGCCAGACTCCCCTGTAAACAGGTACATTTGGTACTTGACAGAAGTCTGACTCCTGTTAGCAAAAAAGAATGGGGGATGACTGTCAACTCAATGGTGTTTTCCACAACAGAGTCAATATTTTACAAATGTGTTTTGTTGCACTTAAAATGCACAGGTGATAAACTTACTAAAGTTTTTTTTAAAAAAAGATTTTATTTGAGAGGCAGAGTTACAGAGAGAAGGAGAGACAGAGAAAAAGGTCTTCCATCTGCTGGTTCACTCCTCAAATGGCTGCAGCTGGGCCTATATGATGCCAGGAGCTGGGAACTTACTCCGGGTCTCCCACACAGCACATGGACCCAAACACTTGGGCCATGTTCCACTGTCTTCCCAGGCCATAGCAGAGAGCTGGATCAGAAGAGGAGCAGCTGGGACAGGAACTAGCACCCTTATGGGATGCTGGCACCACACGTAGGTGGACACTTAGCCCACTACACCACAGCACTGCCCCTAAAGTTTGTTTTTGTTTTTGTTTTTAAGAAAATGTCTTAACCCTCAAAGTCTAATAATACTTTGGATACTAAGTCAGTTTAGGGTGAAAATATTTTCTCACAATACATTTTTTTTTTTTTTTTTGTCAGGCAGAGTGGACAGTGAGAGAGACAGACAGAAAGGTTTTCCTTTTGCCGTTGGTTCACCCTCCAATGGCCACCGCGACCGGCGCACCGCGCTGATCCGATGGCAGGAGCCAGGTGCTTAACCTGGTCTCCCATGGGGTGCAGGGCCCAAGCACTTGGGCCATCCTCCACTGCACTCCCTGGCCACAGCAGAGAGCTGGCCTGGAAGAAGGACAACCAGGACAGAATCCGGCGCCCCAACCGGGACTAGAACCCGGTGTGCTGGTGCCGCTAGGCGGAGGATTAGCCTAGTGAGGCGTGGCGCCGGCCCACAATACATTTTTAACCATTGATATGATTTAGCCAGAATCTTTGCAATGAGTTGTAAATGAGCTTTGAAATTAGTTTTCAAGTCTATGTGAAAACAGAAATATATATGGATTAAAACATTACAAATGACATAAAAGACTAATAGCAAAGCAGAAACAAAGTTGCAACATAGGTTACAGACCAAGTTCTAAATTCAGAACTAGAATTCTGAATACAGAGGAAGCTTTAACAGATAGAGAAAATCCATGGAATTTCGTGGTGCCTTGCTGTCGTTTCCCACTAACAGGGACCAAGGGGCTTGGAGAAATAATTCACCCCTCTTCTGGGACAGAAATGTAAAGGATAAGCCTGAAATGTCTTGTCAAATGAGAAAACAAAAAAGAATTAAAGATAACGAGGGTCCTAAGCAAAAGACCTTAACTGAAGGGTCAGTGTTTTGTGCAGCAGGTTAAGCTGTTCCTTGAGACTTCTGTGTCCCATTCAGGTGCTTGGGTGTGAGTCCTGGTTCCACTTCCCATTCCAGCTTGCAGCTGTGTGCATCCTGAACGGCGGCAGATGATGGCTTAAGTACTTGCATCGCCACCAGCCAAGCAGAAAACCTAGATGGAATTCTAACCTCTTGGCTTCTTCCTGGCCCAGCCTTGGCTGTTGCAGGCATTTGGGGAGTGAATCAGTGGATGGAGGATGTCTGTCTTTCTCTGTGTCTCTGCCTCTCTTCCTTTTAAATAAATAAATAATTTAAAAAAATAACTTAACTTGGGGAGACTCCAACCAGTCAAAACGGAATAAAGTAGACATGAATAAGAGAAATAATGCAATGGATTGACACCCATCCATAAGTTAAAATCTATCCATTCATCATGATACTTCAAAACAAAAGCAAATAAATAGAAATGCTTTGGTTAATCATTGGAACAGCTATAGTGTGGACAATGTAGTCTAAAAATGAATAAGAAAGAAGTGCTTATCATTTTGGTTTAAATGGTACCTCAGGGCAACTCAAAGGTTGCTGACAGCAAGTTTCAAGTTACATGAGTAAATGAAGAAAGAGTGGGCCAACGCGAGCAGCGCTATTCTGCATCCCTGAGGAGTAACGCACCCTGACATTGACCTTCAGCATTGGCCTCAAGTCACACAATGAGAGCCAGACCTCCGCAGCCCCTGACCAACACAGTGCCGTCTTTGAAGGATTCTTGACAGAAACTCGCATCTGAAATCTTTCAGCCTGCTATCTTTTTAATAGATTTCCTATTTTTTCAAAATCTTTAGACTGTTTTGTAATTTACTTCCTATTGTGTTCATTTTTCTCCAGCCCATGGCATTCAGGTATTACAGTAGCTTTATATAAAATCTTAAAATTGGGTAGTATGACTCCTCCATCTTTGTTTTTTTTCAAAATTATTTTGGTTATTATAGGTTATTTTTCTTTTCATGTACATTTTTAAATCAGTTTTATATATATAAGAAAACTGCTTGGATTTTGATTGTAACTGCACAAAATCTACATGTCACTTGGAGGACAATTGACACCTTTGCTAAATTGAGTCTTCCAATTCCTGAAAATTACATGTCCACTTATTTAGTTTTATTTCTGTCATCAGTATTTTAGTTTTCAGCATACACATTCTGTAAATGGTTTGTTAAATGTGTTCCTAAACATCACATTTTCCTTTTGTAAATGGTATTACCTCTTAAGTTTTAATTGCCACATGTCTATTCTTGGTATGCAGAAGTGAGATTTGTATTTTATCTTTTATCTTGTGATCTTCCTGAATTCACTTGTTAATTCTGAGAGTTTTTGTATATGCCTTGAGATATTCTATATAGACAAATATACCAAGTAAGAACAATCTTATTAGTAATTCTTACACCAAGTAAGAATAGTCTTATTTCTTCCTTCTTAATCCATATGAAGTTTATGTCTTTTTCTTGCCTTATTGCTCTTGCTGGGATTTTCAGTCTAATGTTAAATGTGAGTGGTTACTGTAGATAGCCATGCCTGTTCCCCATTTTAGAGAGTAAACATTTGGTCTTTTGCCATAATTAATACTGATACCTGTGGGTTTTCTGTAGATACTCATATTGGGTTGACAAAATTCTGTCTTTATTGAGACCTTTTATCTAGATGGCTGTCTACCTCTGTCAAATGATTCTGCTGCATCAGTTGATGTCAGCATGTCATTTTTATCCTATGGATGGTTAATATGGTGGACTATTCTATTACTCAGAGACCTCTAAGTCAGAACCAACAAGGTGGGGGAGGGGTATGTGTGTGTATGTGTGTAAGAGAGGGGAACCAGGTTGGGGGAGAGAGACTAACTTATTATAACCAATTGTTTCATGTGAAGAGGCTGGCCAGTACAGAATCTGGAGAGAGCCAGTCTCCCAGTTCAAGTCTAAAAGCTGGCACTATGAGAAACAGTGACTTGATCAGCTCTTGTCCTGACGGTTGATGTACAATGTAAGACTTTATCCATTTTAGTATTTTGTTTTTGTTCTAGTACCATTGGTTGAACTCTGCAGTTAACACACAATTATTCTTAGGTGTTTAAATTTTAACTGAAAAGTGATCCCTGTTAGGAATTTGGAAAACATTATGCTGAGTGAAATAAGCCAATCCCAAAGGGACAAATACCACTTGTTCTCTTGATAGGTGACAACTGAGCACCAAAAAGGAAACCTGTTAAAGTGAAATGAACACTATGAGAAACGGTGACTTGATCAGCCCTCACCCTGACTGTTGATGAGCAACTTGATATGTTATCCCTCTTAGTATTTTTTGTTTGTTTGTTCTACTTAATACTTTTGGTTGAATACTGTAATCAATACACAATTCTTCTTAAGTGCTGAAACTTAACTGAAAAGTGATCACTGTTAAATATAAGAGTGGGAATAAGAGAGGGGAGAGATGTGCAATTTGGGACATGCTCAAGCTGACTTACCTCAAACGGTAGAGTTAGAAACATACCAGGGGATTCCAATTCAATCCCATCAAGGTGGCATGTACCAATGCCATCTCACTAGTCCCAGTGATCAATTTCTGTTCACAATTGATCATAATGATAGGACTAAGAACGAAAGGGAGCACATAAACAAGAATAGTGTCTGCAAATACTAGCTGATAGAATCAAAAAGGGAGAGAATGATCCATCATGGGAAGTGGGATACTCAGCAGACCCATAGAATGGCAGATGATTAAACAGCACTCTGGCCTCAGAATCAGCCCTAAAGGCATGTGGCTCTGGCTGAAAAGCCCATGAGAGTATTTCAGGCATGGAAAGCCAAGTCACTCTGGCAAAAAAAAAAAAAAAAAAAAAAAAAAAAAAAAAACAAAAACAAAAAACAACCAACCTAAATGAAAGATCTCCGCGAGTGAGATCCCAGTGGAAGAAATGGTCATCAAAGAAGGAGGTACCTTTCTCTGAAGGGAGGAGAGAACTTCCACTTTGATCATGGCCTTGTCTAAATATGATCAGAGTCAGTGAACTCAGGGGGCTTCCATAGCCTTGGCAGCTCATGACAAGAGCCTAGGTTGATTACTGATGCCATAAACAAGAGTGTCAATTTGTTAAGTCAACAACAGGAGTCACTGTGCACTTACTCCTCATGTAGGATCTTTGTCCTTAGTGTGCTGTACATTGAGATTTAATGCTATAACTAGTACTCAAACAGTATTTTTCACTTTATGTTTCTGTGTGGGAGCAAACTGTTGAAATCTTTACTTTATGTATGCTAAACTGATCTTCTGTATATAAAGAGAAACGAAAATGAATCTTGATGTGAATGGAATGGGAGAGGGAGTGGGAAAGGGGAGGGTTGCGGGTGGGAGGGACGTCATGGGGGGGGAGCCATTGTAATCCATAAGCTGTACTTTGGAAATTTATATTCATTAAATAAAAGTTAAAAAAAATAAAAAAAAAAATAAAAGCTGGCAGGCTGCTATAGAACCACAAGGATTCTATGCCCCAGTCTGCAGACCACCAGGCAGGAAGAGCTGGTATTCAGTGTGAAGACCATGGCCTAGAATTCTCTATTACTCAAAGAAGAGTCAACCTTTTATTCTGTCCCAACCTTCAAGTAACTGAAGGAGTCCCAGCACATTGTAAAGTAAAGCAGCTTTATGCCATCTACTGATGTGAATTTCAATCTTACCCAAAACACATCCTCCCAGAAATACCCAGAGCAATGTTTAACCACATACTTGGGCTCTCCTTGGCCCAGTCAAGTGCCATGTAAACCCCTTTACCTTCTCCTTTCTATGCTAGTGTGGGTTTATGCATTACATGTATTTATACCAAATGCCTCATTAGATAGATTGTATTTTTTGCTTCAAACCTGCAGACATTTCCAGTGACTCAAGAGGAAAAGACTGTCTTTTTACCCAAATATCTTTATTACCGATGTTCCAACTTTCCTTCTAGTTCCTTTTCCTGCTGTCTAAGGAGATCCTTTTCAGCAAGTCGAAGAAGGTACTGTGAATGAATTCTCTTAGAAATCCTTCTCCTCAGATGTCTTTATTTCATCCTAATTGCTGAAGGATATTTTCACTGGATGTGGAATTTCTTTCTTCCCTGATTTTTTCTTTTGGCAGTTTAAAAATGGGTGTCATTTCCTGTTAGACTCTATGGTTTCTAATGAGAAATCTGTTGTCATTTGAGTAATTGTTCCCTTGTAAGTAATGCATCAATTTTCTCTAGCTATTTGCATTTTTTTCTGTTTTTAGTTTTCATCAATTTTATCATGATATTACCAAGCGTGGGTTTGAGTTTCCACTGGTTGGCATTTACTAAGCATCTTAAATCTATAGATTTATTTATTTTGTCACATTTGGGAAGTTTTCAGTCATTATTTCTTTAACTATTTTATTAGTACTGCATTTGTTCCTTTCTTTGAATTCTAATGGCACAAATATTAGACCTTTTTTATTGACCTGTTACTGAACCAACTGCATTTATCTCCAAGTTCATTGACTTTTCTTATTGTGTCAAATCCATTCTGTTCTTAAACCTATCCAGGTACTGTTCTATTTTCATATGCTTTAGAGTGCTAACACTTCCATTTATTTATTCTTTTTATCTTACACATTCTATTGTGACCTCTTATCCTTCCTATGTCCTGGCGGTATTTTGATTGCTTTTCTTAAAGCAAGTTAAGATGTCCCTAGTTCTCTGTATGCTGAGGAATTTGGGATCAGACAGATATCCAGGTACAGAATATACATTAAAAACACAATAGTGAAGGTAAAATTTTTTCTTTTAAAATACATACTAATGATAGAAAAGTGTTCTCACAAAAACTCACACATACAAAGAAAATCACATGTGATCTAACCATACAGAAATGATGATCCCCCATTTATACACACCACCCTTTTTTTCAAAATGCATCTGAACTTTAATTTCCACATAATTCTTTGACATTCTGTGATTTACTCTTTACTTCCACAAATACAGGTTTTTTTAAACTTTTATTTAGTAAATATAAATTTCCAAAGTACAGTTTATGGATTACAATGACTCCCCCCCATAATTTCCCTCCCACCCGCACCCCTCCCATCTCCCGCTCCCTCTCCCATTCCATTCACATCAAGATTCATTTTCTATTATCTTAATATATACTAAATCAATCTTCTGTATATAAAGTAAAGATTTCATCAGTTTGCACCCACACAGAAACACAAAGTGAAAAATACTGTTTCAGTACTAGTTATAGCATTACTTCACATTGGACAACACATTAAGGACAGATCCCACATGAGGAGTAAGTACACAGTGACTCCTGTTGTTGACTTAACAATTTGACACTCTTGTTTATGGTGTCAGTAATCTCCCTAGGTTCTTGTCATGAGTTTCCAAGGCTATGGAAGCCTTTTGAGTTTGCTGACTTTGATCTTATTCTGACAGGGTCATAGTCAAGGTGGAAGTTCTCTCCTCCCTTGAGAGAAAGGTACCTCCTTCTTTGATGGCCTGTTCTTTCCACTGGGATCTCACTTGCAGAGATCTTTCATTTAGGTGTTTTTTTTTTTTTCCAGAGTGTCTTGGCTTTCCATGCCTAAAATACTCTCATGGGCTCTTCAGCCAGATCCAAATGCCTTAAGGGCTGATTCTGAGGCCAGAGTGCTATTTAAGACATCTGCCATTCTATGAGTCTGCTGTGTATCCCACTTCCCATGATGGGTCATTCTCTCCCTTTTTGATTCTATCAGTTAGTATTAGCAGACACTAGTCTTGTTTGTGTGATCTCTTTGACTCTTAGACCTATCAGTGTGATCAATTGTGAACTGAAATTGATCACTTGGGCTAGTGAGATGGCATTGGTACATGCCACCTTGATGGGATTGAATTGGAATCCCCTGGCACGTTTCTAACTCCACCATTTGGGGCAAGTCCAATTGAGTATGTCCCAAATTGTACATCTCTTCCCTCTCTTATTCCCACTCTTATATTTAACAGGGATCACTTTTCAGTTAAAATTTAAATACAGTTTTTAATTCTCTGATGGCAAATTGGCTTCCTTTTATGCATTCTTTTCCTCATCCCATCTCCCCTCATTCCATTTTGTTGCCTTATACCTCCTCCTCTTGCCTTTTGAATTTATGTTGTCTTATTCTTCCCAGCCCATTTGTTCTCTTACCAGTGTCTGTTTCCCAGAGACCATGTACTCCTGATACTATTGAGATTTCAAAAAAAAAAAAAAAATTCTCAAGCATTCTTTTGAATCCAGTCACAAGTCATTGTTCAACAACTGTGCTATCTCCAAATTTTGAGATGCTATTAAGTTTACAATAATTTTCATAGGTCTCATGTTGTTGCCACTTTACACTGTTTTTCCCACTCAAATGATAATTGATGTTCTTGAATTGAGAGGTAGAGTTACAGACAGAGAGAGGGAGAAACAGAGAGAAAGGTCTTCCATCTGCTGGTTCACTCCCCAGATGGCCACAACGGCTAGAGCTGAGCTGAGCTGATCCAGAACCAGGAGCCAGAAGCTTCTTCCAGGTCTCCCACAAGGGTGCAGGGGCCCAAGCACTTGAGCCATCTTCTACTGCTTTCCCAGGCAAATTAGCAGGGAGCTGTACAGGAAGTGGAACAGCCGGGACTGGAACCAGCGCCCATATCAGATTTCAGTGCGGCAGGCAGAGGCTTAGCCCACTAGGCCACAGCGGAAGCCCAAGTAGCCCATTTCAAGTATACATACTTCTTGTGACTTAGTTTGGTCCTAGGATATAATGTTAAATATCTTAATATTTTGGCTGTGAGTCCTTCAAATAATCTTTTTCCTTCACTTAGGCTTTTGACAGTGCACCCTGGTCCTTTAATAACCCAACATTATAGTAAAGTGCTTTGTTGAAAGTCAAAAAACCCCTCAGACCAGTGTCCTGATTCTGCATTAACAAACTGCATTTGTTGTCACCTATTGTGTGCTAGGAAGTGCTACAGGCCCATGGATAGTAAATGATACATCATCCCTGCTCTCGAAGATCTGGTCAGAAAAACAGATACAGAAGTTATGGTTTTATGTAACACAAACAATGCCCTTTGCTTTTACTATGCCTTTACAATACCAGTACTCATGAGTAGGTACTTCAGGAATAGAAGATTATTGAATAGGAATAAATATTTCTGGACATCTCTCCAAGATCATGTTCTAAACTGTATGATACAGACTTCAGCTAAGTACTCTACAAGTATTGAGAGAAACTCAGGGACCACGGAAAAGAAAGAATAGAGGAGTGACCATTCCATGGAGTTGTTGTGGTTTTTTTTTTTTTTTGGTAAAATAAGAAAAAACAGGGAAAGACATTCCATTTATCCCCTGGACAAAAATGATTAATATGTGTTGCTATTCTTGGCCATTCTGGAAAATTGTATTTGATAAAAAAAAAAATGTGGTTTCAATGATGAGAAGTTTTCTTTGGTAGCTGAGAATATCTTAGCCAAAATATTTCAAATATTGAGAAGTAAACCATCTTGGTGGTGGCACTGGTGGTGATTTTATTTAAAATGACAACGTCATGACCACACTTTCATGGAAGTTGTGCAGTAGGCGCAAGACAACCAGCAGTGAGGAAATCCCAAGATGATTGACCTGGCATCAATTATTTTCACCCATGGTATGTAAATAAAATCATTTTTCAAACCAAACTTCACATGAAACTCAACATACAAAATAAAGGAAAGGGGAACTACTACGTTTGGCTCAATTCATGGTGGGGCACAGGAGGGCCAACCATGTCTTAGTCCACTCTCTGTTGAGATCAGGTAATTTATAGAGAACAGAAGTCTATTTGGCTCACAATTCTGGAGGCTGAGAAGTCCAAGGGGACAGAGCTGACACCTTCTTAGCCTTTAGTGAAGGACTTCCTGCTGCATCCTAACATGGCAGAGGGCATCACATGGTAAGACAGAGCAAGCATGCCAGCTCACGTCCTCTCACTCTTCACAGAAGACCACTAATGCCATTGAAGAGACCTCTCTTTCACGAGCTCACTTGATCCTAATCACCTCCCAGTTTGGGAATTAAGTTTCCACCATGATCTTTTGGGGACATTTTCAAACCATAGGAACTCACACTATGCCACTCCTCCTCATTGAACACAGGTCTGAGAGATCATTAGAATGCTACTTGAAAAACAGTGAGACTGATCAGGCCAACTCAGTGGGTCACAGATCCTAGGCCCCTCTAAATAGTAGATAATGGTTGCTTTCCCTCCAATGGCCACTGCAGAGCGTGCTGTTAGCAGCCTTTAGGGAGGGACTAATCATTTACATTTCTGCTGCTTTTCTAGGTGGTACTTCAATGGTTCAAATGCAGACAAAGCAGACAGACTCTGGGAGCTATGATTAAAAAGAAAATAAAAAGCAGCTCACAGTAATGGCCCCTCCCAAGAAAAGACCCAGCAATCTTCTAGCTACAGTAACAGTAATCCCAAACCCACCACAGCATCTAATTGAAATATTGATTGTTCAGTTAGGTCTCTAACTTAAAATTCCAGAGCAGAGAGCTCCCCACCGCATAGACGCCCCCTTCACAGAACTGTAGCACAGAGCACATAGTGTTTCCTTCACATTCAGCTTCCCCAGGCTTTCATTTCAATTAGTCATAAAAAAAGATCAAGAAGGAAAGTATTGTCGGAAAGAGTCCAGTCAGTGTTTTATTGCCTGAAACAGGTCTCAGGATTAACCATCTCATATCAGAAAGGAAATTCTCCAGAATGAGCAACCCTTCTTCCTTACAGGTAGGAAGCTAAGAATAAAGCAAACAAAATGTACTTTCTTCTTAGTGATTTATCCAACATGTTTGCATTACACAATCTCATTTATAGCATTAAAATTTTTCTAAACAGGCATCTAATTTATGCCAAGAAATTATCACAAATCCAACTTTTGCTAGCCTTATATTTTCATTTAGATTCTAAAAGCAACAAAATCCCTTGACATTATTATCTCCTATGAATACTAATTATGTCACTACAACTGTGTGTCTGCTAATCTTCCAGAAATAATGTGAGAATTACTGGGATGCAATAGGAGCAGAATGGAATTAGAAACCTATTTTGCAAATTTGTCAAAACTACCAGCTTTCTAAGAGCTGTAAAAGTGCACATCCAGAAATTCTTTCATAAAAGGACAAATTACCACAATGAAGATAAATGATGATTCCTAATACCACATTTTGAGCAGTTGCTAGGGCAAAGCAAGTATTTGGTGGGTTATTTCATCCTTACAAGGAATTTAGTTCCCAGTACCCAGGATTTCCATCTCCGAGCACCAGCCTCTGCTCCAGATAAGACCTGTTTTTAATCATGTTTAATGGGCCTGGTTCCTAGGAGAATAAGAATGAAGGTGAAAATCTCCTTTCCCAGCAGAGAGAATAAACTGTTCACAGGACCAGGACTACACCATTCCTCAGAAGGAAGGAAAATGTTTATTACAGTGCCGTGTCTCCCACCTCACTCAGCTCAAACATTTGTTGCATGTATGACTGAAGATATCGTCGTACATTGCTCACCCAGAGCTGAAAGCAATAGAACTGTAAACTGTTGTGCTTCAAAGAACCTTTGCCATCTTCTTCAGCTGCCCTATTTTGCAGTGGAAATTGAGGCTTGCCAGGTAAATGGGTCTACCCGAGGTACACGTGTGGTCACAAGGGCCAGAGCCAGAATGATATAATGTTTATTTCCTAACACTGTGATCATCTACTGGGGGCTACAGAATCCCACATTATCTTCCATATAAAGTCTCAGACGTTTCTCCAGGTCATTTTCTTTCTCCACCCTGGGCCCACTACAGGCTCTAGCTGGTCCCTGTGATGCCAGTCTGGCTCCCTCAGACAAGGCTCAAAAGGCCCTTTTTTCCATCCTGTCTCTGGGCCCATCCACACTTCTTTGCTTTACAGTACTGCTGAGCTGTGCACAGTGTGAGTGTGCACACAACACAGAAACACCCTCCCTGTGTTCATCCAGCTGATTTAATTTTGTGGTCTCCTTTAGTTAGACTCTTCCTTCTACCCACCTGGAAGCAAACTAACTCCATGCCATTGTCACTTCCTGTGCCTGCTCCCTGTTCTGCACTCTCCACACCCAAGCCAGGGTTAGGAACCTGTACTCTCTGAGCCCACGTTCCCAGGTACCCATCGTTTCCCTTGTACTAACTCAGATATATTACATAAAACCTTCACATGAATTTCCCATATTCAGCTGGGCCTGGTTTCTCCCAATAGCTTTACCCAATAAATATGCAGGCAATCCCATGAAAACCACGTCTGTTGACTTATAAATATTGACACGAATAGGTGATAGGTAGTTAGGGAGTGTTTATACAACCTTCATGCATTTCCAGGCATCAATTACCCCATCTCTTTTTTAGTTGAGTGAATCATTTTGAATACTGTGCACCTGCGCTTTTTCGAGTCTCTTATCAGAGGACATAATTCTGCTTCTCACTTTTAAAACCTGATATTAGTTATGGACAGCCATGTGATTTTCTTTAAAGAATTCTATCATCAGGCTTACAAAATGCTGTCTCCAAGACGAATGAAATTCTTAATTGTGTTTGTGATGAAATATATGAATAAATAAATAGGGCCATATTAATATTTTATTAATAGCTACGGCTATCTTCTAGAATGATATGTGCTATGCCAAGTGCAGCTGGTTGTATTGTAAGTATCTTTTTTTATATGTCCCTTTCCCACACTTGATTCCAAGCTAATTGCCTGCATCAGATTGTGTGGCCAGAACCCAGCATAGTATCTGGCACAGGATAAAAACTTAATACTTTTAGAATGAAACATTTATGTAGTCCTAAACTCCCTGTGGACACTTGGCTAGGTTTCACTACTTTTCCTACCATTCCTTAACAAAAGCCAGTCCACACTTAAATTCAGGTCACACTTAACCACTAAAAAAGTTTTGGCTCCTATAACTTCCACTGTTGCCTATATCTGCCTTCTACTACCAAAGCAGATAACATTGAACTCTCTTGCAGGTATTTAAAGACCATAATTACTTCTATTCCAAATCTGCATTTCTTCAGACTAACATTTCCCTGTTCTGTAATTATCTTCAGCCACTAACACTGTGGCTTAACTCCTCTCTACACGCCCTGCAGGTGTCAATCTCTCCAGACTGCACACAGCATCGCCTGGAACAACTGGCCAGATCCCAGTTCAGGGAGGTGGTTACCTCCTTTGATATTGATGCCATACTGAATGCATCAGCTTTCCCAACAGCTACTAAACTGTAACCTGATGCATCCACAACCACTTTTTCCTTATTTTAAAAAGACATGTTCCCCTCTTACTTACGGTGAATTCTTCCCAAACTTCTGACTGTCTCACTTTGCCTTTCCAAGGATCTTACACCATCACTTACAACCCCTTCATCCTTTCAATGCAACTTCTTGTCTGTATCCTCTTTCCAGTAGCCTTAAACACGCAGATTCCTCTCGTTGATCTAATCTTCAGTGTGGTGGTTCTACCCTCACTATCTTACCAGAGTCCTGAATGACTTTGGTTTTATTAAATCCAAATGACAATCTAGCCTTCAATTTTGACTTCTTTGCTTCAGTTGACATTAATAAATCCTTCTTGAAGCACCCACTTTCCCTGCTTCTATTATATTTCTCTTCCCAGTTTTCCCTGTATCCCTAGCTATTCCTTCTTATTTTCCTCTGTGCGATGTTTCCTAATTCATCCTCAAATGCCATGCTCCTCAGGCCTGAAAACCTCCAGTCTCTTCTCTCCTCACAACTACCTATTCTCTCTAGAAAATGACATCACTTTCCATCATTTCAATCAGCATCTAACATCTAATCTCTTTCAAGTTCTATCTCCATTCTAAAGCTTTCTCCAACATTTTAGCCTTCAAAAAGAAAGTGAAAGTATACTCCTGCTTCATCACTTGTACATAGGTATTCTCTAAATACCTCTAATTCAATATTGGCAAACTGAACACAACTTTCTCACCCTCCTCCTGTTCTTCTCATTTCCATGAATGTCAAGATCAGCAACTCCGGGTGCAGCAAAACACTTACAGGTGAGAGGAGTTGTAGCTACATAGAATGGATTTTTTGAGCAGGTGGAACTCATTGAGGTATGATTAGTTAGTGATTAAGTTTTACTGACATCAACATTTGACCTCACTTCCCTGCCCTTGGACCACATTTCAGCAACATATGATGTCTTTGGATCACTGTTCAGTTACAAGAGCAATTACACTGAGCTGTCTATGGCTTGCTTTCGTGTATTTGAAAGTCAAATATTTTAAAATCAAAATATTAACTTTTCATTCAATTAACATCATCTCTTTATTCCCAAATCTGTCTCAGATCAGGCTTCATTGGTGGACCTCATATCCACACCGGGGGAGAGAAAGGAGAGATGGAATTTCCCCCTTCCTTCGTTTTGTTCTGCTTTCACTCTGTAGCATCCATCCAGTTTTACACCCTTCATCTTTTAAGTCACACAGGACTCCTGGCCATTGACTACCAGTACTTGGCCTCACTTTCCTCACAGATATGGGGCAATTGAAAGAAATGAGGGGCTGGTGTCGTGGCTCACTTGGTTAATCCTCCACCTGTGGCGCCAGCATCCCATATGGGCACCAGGTTCTAGTCCCAGTTGCTCCTCTTCCAGTCCAGCTCTCTGCTGTGGCCCAGGATGGCAGTGGAGGATGGCCTAAGTGCTTGGACCCCTGCACCCTCATGGGAGAACAGGGGGAGGCACCTGGCTCCTGGCTTCGGATCAGCGCAGTGCCCCAGCTGTAGCAGCCATTTGGAGGGTGAACCAATGGAAGGAAGATCTTTCTGTCTCTCTCTCTCACTGTCTAACTCTGCCTGTCTAATAAGAAAGGAAGGAAGAAATGACATCTAAGGGCATTATCAAATCTAATATTGCAATAACCTCGCATAATCTTTCTCTGTTAAAAACCAATTCATTTTCCATATTGCCTTGATAATTTTTGAACTCATAAATATCCTGCTTATTTATAAATTCCTAAAATACTGTGGACCCATTAGGCATGTTTTTGAGTAAAAGGAAGATACAAGAAGCTGTATCAGAAGCCTTGTGTTTCCAAACCGTAACGTCAGCAAAGTGCCTTGTTAACATTCTCATCTCTTCCAACATTGCTGAGGCTAATGCAGCATTTTTCATTCCATGTCACAAATGGGTCACATATACTTTTCTTAAATCATGATCACCCTTCAGGTAGGGAGGTTTATAGCCTTGCAAAGTCCTTGACAGCAGGTGCTTCATTTACCCCTGAAATGATGACCCACGGTTGCATCTAAACATTTCTTTTCAGATTTCTTGACTGTCATATAATAGTTTGGTTGTTTTGAAACCAATCTGTAGTCTTATAACATATTTATGCTTTGAGATTACAAATATGAGAATGATGTCATTGATCAAACTTTTGTCAGTTGTTGTATGGTTTCAAATAAAATTTGCTATCTCAATGTTTTCTCTAATACCTTAAATCACAATCTCCTATGTGGAAATACATTTAATTCCCAAATGTCAGCAATCACAGATTACAGAACTGTGTGTGCATGTGAGAAACAATTGTTTTTAATATAATTTTAATAGTTATAATGCATAGTTTGCAGAAAATAAACAGTGGACCCTTATTCCACCTCTCTCTAAAAGTCCAAAGATTCTCAGTGGCAACATTTGTCAAATCTTTTAGCAATTCTTTCTGGTATTTAATTAAATACTTCTAAATAACATTCTTATACTGCTTACTCTTGAGTCTCAGCTTCAGTCATTACCTTTTGGTTTCTGAGTCAGGATAAAAGGTTAGCTACTGTTACAGAGAATAAAGTAAGAATGCTTTGAAAATAGAAACTTACTTTTTGTGTATGTTTTTAAAGTTTTAAGAATTTTATTCAGTGAAAGACATGCATAGGAGAGTGAGGACTTTGTCTAATAGAGAAAGAAAAGTCTAGAGACTAAGTTGGGGTCCATATCCAGCAGAGAGCAGGCCAGGAGCCAAGTGCAGCTAGTGTTTGGTTGTGAGCAGCCACAAGTAGCTTAGCACAAGCAGCAAAGCGAAGGCAGAGAGCGGGCAGCCCGAAGGCACAGGGCAACAAGGACAACAAAGGTCAATAATGGCAAAAGAAGGGGGAAAAGGCCCAAAGGGCTGGGCCCACCGTGTTCCAGGCCTTTTATCCACTTCCAAAGGGGAGTGGTTATGTAGCCTGATTGGCAGGTGGGCATACAGGTGGGGTCAGGTGGGGCATGAAATCACACAGGGGCATTGTGAAAATTATGTTTTCTTATTAAAAGCATCAAACTAGAAAGACCCTTAGTCATCTGATCAATATGGCTTATCACCATCACTACACTTCATCCAATGGGATGTGAAAAAGGGAATGAGAAGAGCTCATTGTTTCCTTCTATGAACACAGCCCAGAAAAAGTACAGTACAACTCCAGTTAGATCCCACTGTGAAACCAGTGTGTTAGTTCTGAGAACAACGGTCTTTATTATGGGCGGTTACACTATCAGCTAAGATTCTCTTATTATAAAGAAGAGAATATATATTGCTAGGTTACTATTGGTTTCTTCCCCAATTTCTTATTTTGAAAGAAAGGGATTTTACCCTTGTAAATAATTCTCAAAAGCACACACGAGAACCCATGCACATACATCAACTCACACTTTGCATCCCTATCCTCTCAATATAGCTATTATACCTCAGTTTTAGTTAGATAATCATTTGACATTTAAATAATATTTATAATAGAATCATAATGTACATCATCTGTCACACATCAGGAAATATACAGTATCTTGGCTGTATCTCTACTTATATTCATTGTTTTGGAAGTCAGTGTCACTGCTCACATAGTTCTCCTCCTGCAGATGTGGCTGGGACATCTTGGATAGAACAGCAGATGAGACAAGAAACCTAAAGCTTGGTGAGATCCAGAAAGCCACTTAAACAAATAGGAATGAGCCACACGCAAGAGAGACTGGTTCTTTTCAGACCAAAGCTGCTACCTAGGCAGGAGGCGGCCAACTGAGGCTCTTAGGAGAAGCAGAGTGAGGACAAAACCCCAAGCAGCACAGATGGCAGTGGGAAGGTGGCTCTTAGTGCCTTTCTCACCATCTACTGATGCAGTACCCACCAGGGCTTCCTAACCCTCAGTTAGGATCTGGCAGAACTCTGTGTTGAGGAAGGGCCTGCAGTTCCTGCCTTGTCTGAGAAAGACCAAGAACAGCATTAGAGAATGCGGGAAGAAACAGAGTCCAGCTTGGCCAGAACCAAGTACGGAGCCAGGCCAGGGTTAGACAGGAAGGAATGTGGCCTGGTCAACAGAAGCCAGTACCCCCAAACCAGGGTCCTGTCTTTAAACATCGCTAAAAGAGTTCTTTTGGTTTTTCTAGAAACAGAGACTATGTTAGGCATCTCAAATAATATATATTATTTGTCAAGGTGCACATTCAACAAAAGGGACAGGATCACTAAAGTTGTCTAAAATCCAAGGCAATGTCAATCCTGGGACTTCACTATTTGTTCTTTCATTTGAGCCTTTTCGATCCTCATCTACAAATGAGTTTACAGCATGTGTTTTCCAGGTGAATTTACAAAGGGAGACATATAGATGGTCTAGCTGATTTCCAGTGCCCTTGCTTTTCAAGCCAGGCTTCCTTGTATCTCAAACAACAGCCTAATAATTAGCTACACTCAAGTCAAATCATCACTACTGATCAAGGGAGCAGAAACTGTATTCTTGGAGCTGCTTAGAGTCCCTTTAGGATGGGTCTACTGCCTTTTAAGGGGATGATGAATTTGCAATCTCTGTAATCAATGTATCTAACAAATGTCCACATTAATTAAGAGTTTACAATAGGCTATTCCCTACCAAGACCTGGACCACCAGAATGAGTCCCTCTCTGGCCCTCAGAATGCTATTAATGGCATCACCTGGAAGAAAAAGTCCTCCACTTAGGAGTGGGTGCCACAGGCACTTGAGATCTTGGCCTTATGCATAGTAGGAGAAGACAAAGAGAAAGCAGATAGCAGCCCTGATGAGCCAGAAGGGGTCAGAGGATGTAGTTCTATAAACTATCCCTGATGGGTTTTCCAGGGCCTTTTGCATTGTCCTTGGTGTAATCACTGATATCATATTCTACACACAGGTGCATTCCTTCCTGTCCCTACTCCAGCTGATGTTGTCCAAGAGAATGCTCATTTACATACTATTTGGGAATCAGATAGACCTGGGGTCCATCTCAGGCTCTGCTCTGTTGTCCATGAAAAAGTCACTTAACATGTCTATGCCTCTTCTGTTTTCAGGACCAAGACCTTCTGAAAGTTCCAGATGCAATATAAATGAAACCAGAGGCTAAAAATGGGTTTACCACACTGCCAGGTTTTCTCCAAGAACTACTTTGGGAAACACAATCTTTTGGATGGAGAAAATTCCAGAGTTCTTAGATAATTAAAGATACGAGAGGAGAGGATATGGCTCGTTCTACTAATCTGGAAGTGTGAGTACTGCAGATAGCTTTAATGGGAAAAATAAAAGTGACACGAACTTCATTTGTGCCTCCCAGGAGAGAAAGGGGTTTTGTTTAGGTTATTATTCTGAGGACTACGAGGCTGTAGACCTGGAAGTAGTGATCTTTCAGACTTTGTACACAAGCTCCCCAGTGACTGGAGGTCTATTCACAAATTCATGGGGGCTCAGCTGCCTTTGATTTACTTCCTGGCTGACCAATCAGCACGCTGCATTTGGGGCTATAATCACTCTGTATATGGAGTGACCTACCTGTCTCAGGATGGTCAAGGAATCGACCTTGGAGACCGCAGGACCAGCTCCATGGCTGCCCCTCTAAGCTTGAGGATAACATGCAAGTTTTGCCAATAGCAAGACGTAACAGAGCATGCTCAGAGATGTGCTTTTCTTTCCATCTGAAAGCTGCTCACTTGCTCCCCCTTGCTCTAGCCTTACTTTTGTTTCTAATTCACATGTCAGAAGGTTCATCCTATCCAAATCCTCTGCCCAAACTTAAAACACATTTGGTAATGTTCAGTCTCCAAAAACAAAAATTATAGAAGAGTTAAAGCTCAAATTCTGCTCTGTGTATAACTGTAAACATAATTTTATCATTTCAGCTTCATGAACCACTTAACACCCCACACACCAAGATGTTTTGGGTAACTATAATGAAATTCATAAAAAGAAAACAATTTAAATATCAACCTAATTCACATGGATTAATTTAGTCCAAATATAATTTTGTTCTCTTGAATTAATATTGCTGGATGAGTTATTAATTTCAGTAAAATAAATTCCTTTCTCACCCTTCCCTACCTGTTCAAGAAATAGAAAAGTTATGGTCATCTAGAACTTCCATTTCCATTCGTGGAAAATTCTAGAAGCTTTTAGTTAATGAACTACCTCCAGGTAAATGAATAGTTGAAGAAAGGAGGAATTGTCTTCTGGGGAGGTCTACTGGATATAAACAATGTAATTCTGAACTGGGAACCTGGGTGAAGAAAAAAGCAACCATAGCATATTAACCAAATGGTATTTGGTTCAATTCAGCATGTCGTTTGTGAACAATGTATATGGGTATAAGGGAAAAAAAGAACTAACATGTACTTGTACTTATTGTGTGTCAGGCACTGCATGTTTTCCTTTAAATATATTATTCTATTTAAAGTCATCTTTTTTAAAAGAAAAGTATTTTATTTATTTGAAGAGCAGAGTAAAGTCTTCCATCTATTGGTTCACTTTCCAAATGGACACAATGGCCAGGGCTGGGGCAAGCCAAAGCCAGGAGACCAGAACACTATGGATGACAGGGGCCCAAATGTTTGAGCCATCATTTTCTGCTTTGTCAGGCACACTGGCAGGGAACTAGATTGATAACAGAGCATCTGGGACTTAAACCAATGCTCCAACATGCTATGCCAGAATTACAAGTGGCTGCTTAACCCCTTGCACCACAACATTTGCCCCTTGAGCATTATAATGTCATTTGCATCAAAGAGTGGTGAAATAATATATAATAATGCAAAAGCTCATAAACTGCTAGCTGTTAAGTTCTGTGCTTGCTTCAAGTAATGATTGAGTTAATCCTCACAATAATCCTGTGAGACAGGTACTGCATGACTGCATCCAATTAAATATCCAGAAAGCAAGAAACCCACATTCAAACACAAATCTCCTGACTCTAGAACTGCTGTTGTTTCATACTTAGTAAAGATATCTGATAACATTTTTACTCTAAGTCAAATAGCATAATATTTTTAAAGACACAGCTTTGAAGGGCCGGCGCTGTGGCGTAGCAGGGTAAAGCCACTGCCTGCAGTGCCAGTATCCCATATGGGTGCAGGTTCATGTCCCAGCTGCTCCACTTCCAATCCAGCTCTCTGCTGAGGCCTGGGAAAGCAGCAAAAGATAGCACAAGTCCTTGGGCCCCTGCATCCATGTGGGAGACCCAAAGAACTGCCTGGCTACTGGCTTCGGATCCACCCAGCTTCAGACATCGTGGCCATCTGGGGAGTGAATCAGTGGACGGAAGACCTTTCTCTCTCTCTCTCTCTCTGAATCTGCCTCTGCCTCTCTGTAATTTTCCCTTTCAAATAAATAAATAAATCTTTAAAAAAACGACACTGCTTTTAAAGGTAGGAAAACTAGGTTGGTGGTGGTTAAGCTATATGCTTTTAAGTAAGAAAAGCCTCGTTTTAAAGATCCAGTTATCAGCACTCAGAAACTATGTGACCATGACACGTTCTCTAACTTCTCTGACACTCACTTATATAATCTATAAAATTAGAAATCTCTCTGAGCTTTAGCATTTCATTAGTTATGGCAATGATGACTCTATGACAAATGCATCCTAAAATTTCACTAGCTTATTTTAAAAAAAAGTTTATTCACTGTTAGTGTAAGGTACAAGCAACAGCAATGCAGGTGGGAAAAGAATGTTAGGGAACTTCTCCATACAATGATTCATGAGTTCAGGCCCCCAGACCATCTACTGCTTTGAAGTCATGACTGACAAGCTCATTGTAAGCATAGGCACCCACTGGCAGTCGAAAAGGGAAAGGATGCAAGATCCTGCGGACGGTTTCATTAGCCAAGCCTAGAAAGGGCATCTATCACTTCCATCTACATTCTATTGGCCAGAACTCAGAAGAATCAGCACCTTCAAATGCTATGTAGGCTGAGAAATGTAGCCTAGCTGTGTTTCATGAAGGAAAGGAGATTGAGTTTGATGAATAGCTTGCCAGTCTCAGCCAGCATTAGATCACATGCACAGTGGATACACTTAAAATTCACTTTCACATACCTCACCCACTTTGTTAAAATGATTAAGAGAAAAAACGTGTAAAGCACTTAACATGATGTTTGTACATTGGGGTATTCAATAATTGGTATTTATTTTATTATTACAGAAAAATTTAAATAAAAGAAAGAGCTTCGGGGATATATAGAACAATATTAAGCAGTCAATATAAACATAACAATAAGTCCCATAAGGATAGCATAATGAGATGGGGCATAATAGATGAAGAAATAATGGTCTAATATTTCCCAAAATTGATGGAAAAAAGATTAACTTACAGATCTAAGAAACTTAATGAACCCCAGGCTGAATAAACATAAAGAAAACATCATAGTAAAACTATTGAAAATCAAAGATAAAGAGAAAATTTGAAAGCAGACAACCAAAGTCTATAGTACATTCAGAAGAACAATGATGTAAATTATTGTTAACTTCTCTTCTTAAACATCAAAGACTCTCAGACAATGGAACACCTTGGGGTATTAAAAGGGTAAAATATGCCACCCAGAATATCAATCTCTAGTAAAATTATTATTCAAAACCAAGGCTGAAATATAGATAATTTCATATAAACAACAGCTGAGAGGATTTGTTGCCAACATACAAGCATTACAAGAAATAGCAAAAAGATGTACTTTAGGTTGAAAGGAAATGATAACCAGATGGGAGCTCAGATCTGTAAGAAGCATTAAAGAGCAAGAGAAATGGTAAATAGTGCTAAATATAAAGAATACACTTTATCTTTTTCATTATTTCCTTAAAAACAACTTTTAAAAGAAATTATTAAGCCAAAATATTATTTTAGGTATATGTAGTCAAATTTACATATATTGGAGCCAGCACTATGGCGTAGAAGGTTAAGCCTCCGTGTGCAGTGCCAGCAACTCATATGGGCACCAATTCGAATCCCAGGTGATCCACTTCCAATCTAGCTCCCCAGTAATGTGCCTAAGAAAGCAGTGAATGATGGCCCAAGTGCATGGATCCCTGCACAAATGGGAGACCTGGCAGATACTCCTGGCTCCTGGTTTCAGATAGGCCCAGCCCTAGCTGTTGCAGCCATTTGGGGAGTGAACCAGAGGATAAAGGTCTCTTTCTCTCTCTGTATATCTGGCTTTCATATAAATAAATAAATTTTCAAAAAATAAATAAAATGTTTTAATTACATATTATTAAAATAGTATTTAAAGTATAATATATGTGAAAACAAAAGCAACAATAGCACAAAGAAATGAAGAGTAAATATTATAAAATTATTGAACTTTTATAGTGGGAAATAGAAAGTACAAAATGGGAAGTTTTAAGTGGGAGGTGGTACAAAATGGACTCTAAATAGATTCTGGTGAATCAAGGGTTCATAACAGTACTAGACCAAACACTAAACTAAAATTAAGAGAGATATAGGTGCCGGCACCGCGGCTCAATAGGCTAATCCTCCACCTTGTGGCGCTGGCACACCGGGTTCTAGTCCCAGTCGGGGCGCCGGATTCTGTCCCGGTTGCCCCTCTTCCAGGCCAGCTCTCTGCTGTGGCCAGGGAGTGCAGTGGAGGATGGCCCAAGTCCTTGGGCCCTGCACCTGCATGGGAGACCAGGAGAAGCACCTGGCTCCTGGCTTTGGATCAACGTGGTACGCCTGCTGCAGTGCACTGGCCACAGCAGCCATTGGAGGGTGAACCAATGGAAAAGGAAGACCTTTCTCTCTGTCTCTCTCTCTCACTGTCCACTCTGCCTATCAAAAAAAAAAAAAAAAAAAAAGAGAGAGAGAGATAGGTAAGCCAATACAGAAAGGAACTAGAATTTTTATTCTTAAAAAATAATTGACTAACCAAAAGAAAGCAAAAATTAGCATGAGAAAAAAATTATAAAGAACAATAACAGAGCAATATAACAGAATTAAACTCAAAGACCTCAGTAATACATTAAATATAAATGCACTAAACACTTTTTTTTGGTTATATATATTGCTTTATTTTTTTTTAAAGTTTATTTAGTAAATATAATTTTCCAAAGTACACTTTATGGATTACAATGGCTTTTTCCCCCCTATAACTTCCCTCCCACCAGCACCCCTCCCATCTTCCACTCCCTCTCCCATTCCATTCACATCAAGATTCATTTTCAATTCTCTTTATATACAGAAGATCGATTTAGTACATATTAAGTAAAGATTTCATCAGTTTGCACCCACACAAAACATAAAGTGTAAAATACTGTTTGAGTACTAGTTATAGCATTAATTCACATTGGACAACACATTAAGGACAGAGATCCCACATGAGGAGTAAGTACATAGTGACTCCTCTTGTTGACTTAACAAATTGATACTCTTGTTTATGGCGTCAGAAATCTCCCTAGGCTCTAGCCATGCACTAAACACTCTAATTAAATGACAGAAGGTATCACAAAATGTATTCTTAAGAAGCAAAACATGAGCCGGCGCCGCGGCTCACTAGGCTAATCCTCCGCCTTGCAGCACCGGCATACCGGGTTCTAGTCCCGGTCAGGGCGCCGGATTCTGTCCCGGTTGCCCCTCTTCCAGGCCAGCTCTCTGCTGTGGCCAGGGAGTGCAGTAGAGGATGGCCCAAGTGCTTGGGCCCTGCACCCCATGGGAGACCAGGAGAAGTACCTGGCTCCTGGCTTCAGATCAGCGCGGTGTGCTGGCCGAAGCACACCGGCCACGGCGGCCATTGGAGGGTGAACCAACGGCAAAGGAAGACCTTTCTCTCTCTCTCTCTCTCTCTCTCACTGTCTACTCTGCCTGTCAAAAAAAAAAAAAAAAAAAGATAATAATAACCTGAAAATTAAAAGGAGCACAAGAGGGTAGGGAGGAAAGTGTCACTATGTTCCTGAATCCATATACAGGAAAAACATGAAATTTGTAGACCTTAAATAAAATTCAATTTAAAAAAAGGAGCATAAGAGCAGGAGTCAATGAAATAGTAAAATAGCAAACAACAGGAAAATTAGCAAAGCTAAAGTCAAGGAACATGAATCATGAAATAAAAGACACAAATCACAAATGACTAGTATCATCAAAGTGGGAAAGGAATATCCCTACAAGTGTTATTCCCTGAAGAGATAATAAAGGAATGCTATAAACAACTTTATTTTTAAAAATTCTAAAAGATGAAATGGACAAATTACTTGAAAACATAGTTCATTAAAGCTAAAGCTGACTCAAGAATAGAAAAATCAAAATAACCCTACTTCTTTCAAGGAAATAGATTTCAAGGGGGTAGGAACCCCCTCCCCCAGGAGCAAAAAAAAAAAATATATAAAGAACTAGACTTCAAACACAAGTAGACACAGAAAAGTACAGAACAGATGATTTTTCTTATAAATTCTGTCAAATGTTGACAAAAGACTAAATATCAATACTATATAAATTCTCAAGAAATAAAGAGGGGAACACTCCCCAATTCACTTAATGAGATCAGCATAACCCCGATACCAAAACACAAGACATTCTGCAGAAACGAAATGGCAGACCAGTATCTCTCATGAGGATAGAAACAAGTATTTTTAAAGCAGCAAATGAAATCTCACAACATATAAATAGAACAAAAATTCTGAGCTGTTGGGCTTTTTCTCTGGAGCACAAGGATAATTCAACATTCAAAAATTAATGCATATAATTCATCATACTAACCTAATAAAGAAAAAATACATGATTGATATGATTATCTGAATAGATGCAGAAAATGTGCTAACATAACACAGCACATATTCCCGATTCAAAAAAACAAGATTGACAAACTAGGTATAGATGAAAAATTTCCCAATTTGATAAAGAACATCCCCAAAAGCTACAATTAACAAAATAGTTGGGAGTCAGCACTGTGGCACAGTAGGCTAAGCCTCTACCTGCAGTGCTGGCATCCCATATGAGTACCAGTTTACGTCCCAGCTGTTCCTCTTTCAATCCAGCTCTCTGCTGATGACCTGGGAAAGCAGTGAAAGATGGCCAAGTTCTTGTGTACCTGTACCCATGTGGGAGACCCAGAAGCAGCTCCTGGGTCCTGGCTTCGGATCAGCTCAGCTCCAGCCAGTTGGAGAGTAGATGGAAGACCTTTCTCTCTGTTCTCTCCCTCTCTCTGTCAGTAACTCTGCCTCTCAAATAAATAAATGTTAAAAAAAGTTAATGATGAAAAATATTTTTTCCTAATGATGGGGAAAAGATAAGGGTATTTGTTCTCTAGCTTATTCAGAAATGCACAAGAGACAAAGCAGAAAAAGAAAAAAAAATGTTTAGCATTATCTATTTTCACAGTTTCCCCAAGGGTCAAGAATACGACAAATCAAGCTCTAGACACCAACTCCAGATTCCTTCATGCGAGAAAGAAGCATGGTATTTCAGTTTCTCATTTATTCACAGCTAAATCTAATCCAAAGGAATAAAAGCAAAGCTTTGCTGTTTCTGGACCTTGTTTCAAGTAAGCTGACATAAGTAAACCCTATGATTTCTGTTCCCTGTCTCTCTCAGTTCAATTTCTGCATCACAAGTAGAGCATTTGTTCAGCCAAGCCTAGGTCTGGTTATCACCCTGGGTCAGATCAACTGTAGCTAGGGATGGATACGATATGTACAGCAGAAACTCAATGGTAGAGACCTTACCACGTGCATGAGTGAGGGGAAAGACTCCTCAAATCAAAACAAAACAAAAAGGAATTGTGGTGATCACTACAAAAACTACAGCAAGTGTTTTCTAGAGTGAATCTGAACGTGGATCTCTAATCCTTCATTTTCTTATCCGTAAAATGAGTGTAATAATAGGATTTCCTTCTTAAGGGCATCATAAGAATTAAGACACCAATGGAAAGCATTTTAGATAACCCTACGCATTATCCAAACTCTTCCCAGCCCCACCTCAACTAGCTAACTCCTGCACTTTCAGGTTCCCTCTGAGCCATACCCTGTTTTAAAACTCTTTAGCACCTCTCAGTAAGCTCCGAATAAAGGTTTGTCAAACTTGAGCCTATCACACTTCATATAATTGCTTCTTCAACTGTTTATCTGCAGGATTAGTGCCTGAGTGCCGTAAAGGCAGGGAATAAGCAGCAGGTGCTATTTTATCCCCAGTGCCCAGAGCAGTGCTCAACAATGTAAACATAACAAACATTTCTTTTAAATAAATGATTTGGACCTCTTAGCAAGATATCTCATCATTTTATCACCATTTTATAGATGAAGAAACTGAGGCTTGGGAAAGTAGCTTGTTCTAGTTTATCCCTTGAATAAACAAGGGAGCAAGATCTGCACCCAGGACTCATAAGTCCAAAAATTGTGTTCTTTGCATAAAGCCAAATTGCCTCACTAGACTAACACCTGTTTAGTATCCTCAAGGCTGCCTAATTCCATGTTATCTTTTTTTATAAAGACTTACATGTTTATTTGAAATATATATATATGTGTGTGTGTGTGTGTATAAATATATATATATATATATATATATATATATAAGATTTCCCATCTAATAGTTATCACTCCAAATGGCTGCATTAGCTAGGCCTGAGCCAGACCAAAACCAGAAGCCAGGAACTCCATCCAGGTCTTCCACATGGGTGGCTGAGGCCCAAGTATTTGGGCCATCTTCTGCTGGTTTCCCAGGCACATTAGCAGGGACCTGGATTGGAAGTGGAGCAGCCAGTACTCTAAATTGGTGCCTATATGGGATGGTGGCATTGCAGGTAGTGGCTTAACTCCCTGTGCACAACTCCAGCCCCATCCATGTTATCTTGTCTAGACTCCAGCAATCTTGAGTCTGGTGTATCAGTTGTACATATGAAGAAACTACTCTTCAAAGAAGTCAATTTCCACACCCAAGGTCAAGTGGATAGTAGGGGACAGAACCAGCATCCAGCTCCTCCCTTTCCATAGAGACAGAAAAGATCTATGATCCTGAGTCAGGCACTGAGCAAGCCCCAGTAGCCAGACTAGCAAGTCCCAGCAACAAGACCCAGAGTGAGAAATCGGAAAGCCAAGGCCAACGAACTTCCACTCCTGAAATATTCTGACAGGCTTGGTCAATCTCAGAATCTTGCCTTGCTTCCCTGTCTCCCAGCAGCTGCGCTGCACTGCTCTGCTGAGCTATTGATAGATCACCTGAACTATGTTTAAGGATAGTTCATACGTACCTATTGGAAAGTATTGTCAGAGTGATTCCTAGGCAAAGAAAAAGCAGCTGAGAAAAACTACAATGTTTAGGCTGCTTGAAGTCCACTTACAGATTATTTTCTTTCCTCTTATCTTTTTAACACTAGTATCTATTACTGGAGCATTAAAAACATTTGGCAAAAGGCACTAGAGTTTGTTTAAATAACGGTCTTTAGATGTGCTATTTTCTAAATATTATCTACATTTCCTTCCTGCCCTCTTCTTTTCCTGGTTAAAGGAAGATTCAACTTCATAGTTTGAAAAATAATAAAATTCAGCAGCATTTTCTCAACAGTTACTTCTTACTATGCCAAACAGTCTTCTCTTTAGCTAGTAAAATGCAACTGGAAGTTGTAAAATAATTGTCCCAAACTAACAATAACTTTGCTATTATATTTCAAAGGCCTTGTTAGTTGGGAATGAAATAGTGGCTCAAGCTCATAAATGCTAGAAAAGACCAAATATAAAGTATAACCTTGAATCTAAACATCATTTTTGTGGCATCTTGCCAAGCATAATAAAAAAAAAAGAAACCATAAACATAGTATTCAAACGGTCCTTCAAAAGAGAACGGCTCAGGTTCACACCAACATCATAACTCATCAACACCTCAGTGCAGAGGATACAACAGTCAACAAGGGTCAAAGAGAGCTCGGTTCTAGAACCTTCTCTGATGCCAGCTTACCCTGGCATCCCACTTACCACGCCCCTGTTAGCTCACCTGCAAATGACCTCTTACGTTTCTCAAGCAGTGCTAAGGTTCTAAGCACTAAGGGAAGATGATTGGCAGGGTGAGAGAGCAGTGCGGAAGCTGAGGGTAAGGAGCAGAAGTTTCTCAGGGCAAGCAGGGAGGTCCTCTGGGGGAATGAGATTTGAGATGAGTGGAAACTCACTTCCCTAAGGAAGTCTGCGTATATGAAGATGGAACCTGCAAAGAGTGGGGGGTGCAAAGGCTTGTCTGGAGGGGGTGCCAGGAAGGAAAGTACCAGGAAGTGATATAAAGGGAGCAGTGGGACAGGCGTTTGACCTAGCAGTTCAGACCTAAGTGAGGGCATCGTTGTCCCACATCGGAGTGTCTGTGTTTGATTCCTGGTGCCAACACCCAACGTCAGCTTCCTATCAGTGCAGATTCTAGGAGTCAAAAGGTGACGGCTCAAGTCGTTTGGGTCCCTGCCACCCATCTGGGAGCCCTGGATTGAGTTCCCAGTTTCTAGCTCTGACCCTGGCATAGCCCCAGTCCAGCCTCAGTCACTTGGGGCATTTAATGAGTGAACCAGCACATAAGAACTTTCTGTCTCTTTCTTTTTTTTTTTTTCTTTTTTTTTTTTTAACTTTTATTTAATGCATATAAATTTCCAAAGTACGACTTATGGATTACAATGGCTTCCCCCCCATACCGTCCCTCCCACCCACAACCCTCCCCTTTCCCACTCCCTCTCCCCTTCCATTCACATCAAGATTCATTTTTGATTATCTTAATATACAGAAGATCAGCTTAGTATACATCAAGTATGGATTTCAACAGTTTGCTCCCACACAGAAACATAAAGTGAAAAATAATAGATGATTTTTTTTTAAATGATGATGAAATCAGAGCAGACCTATTGTCATGTTTAATCCCAGTGAGAGTCAAGTTGGGAATTGATAATTTCTTTTTTTTTTTTTTTTTTACAGAGGATCAGTTTAGTATTTCTACCACCAATTAAAAGATATACCAAGTTTCCATGCATGATTTTTTTAATGATGACCTATTGCCCTGAGGAGGAGGAAGAAGAGAAAAGGAAAAGAAAGGAAAAGCTACCACACTCCCATAATTTCTTACCTTTTTATTTCAGAGCTGATATCCAAAGTTTATTTGTGTACCTGTTTGGCTGCAGCTTGATCTAAACTGATGGGGCTCTTCGTGTTCTTTCTTGGGTGTGACTATTCAGCGTTAGAAATATTAATAGGATTGTTACACAGTGCTGCCCCAGGCCACACCTGGGATATTATATGACATACATAGTACAGCCAGAATATTACATTTCAGAAAAAAGTCTGTTTCCTCTATAAAGATACCCCCCAGTCTGCCCTGGGCCCTGGCCTTCCCTCCATCCTGAACAGGGTTGGTTGCTCACTCTTCCGTGCACTTACCCACAAACACAACACAGCAGAGCCACATGTATTGTAATCATCTATTTACATATCACTGTTCCTCCTATGCTCTGTAAGCTCTTGACGGACATTTGGCAGAGCTCCCGGTGCTAGGGAATGCTGGTGGCTCATGGTAGTCACTCAGTAAAGAGCAATCCACTAAACTATCGCTCTAAGAAGAGATGAACTAGCATCGAGGTCGTAACTGACCATGGACCAACAAGGAGACCGAGGAGCAAAGGTGAGCTCCCTAACCCCCTTACCTAGAGCATAGGAACCATCACTCCCCTACCTGTGCTCTGGCCTTGCACCATCTTTCTCTCTACTTGCACCAAGAGAACAACTCCAGAACACAGGGTGTCCACCCCACTCTCTGCAGAGCTGCAGTGGGAAGCGATTCTTCTCCTGTGGAGGCCATCCCGACTGAGACGGAGGCCATGCTGCCTTTCCTACAACAGGTGGCTGAGTACGCAGCAAGACAGTTCATCAGGAGCCACAAATAGAAAAGACTCAGCTACTTTTGGAGCCACAATTCTGAGATTCAGCTTTCAATGGAGTAAACCGTGGCATTCAGAGGACTGACACTGGCATAGAGCTTCAAGGCTTACCAAGCCTTTTTACTTACATTTTATATTTACTCATTTAATTGAACTTGCACAATAACTGAGCATAATAGGTACTGTTATTATACCAATTAATAGATGAAAAAATTGAGGTCCAGGGAGAATAAGAATTAGCAGTAAAGGTTCAATAGTTACTAAGGGGCCGGCGCTGTGGCACAGTGGGTTAATGCCCTGGCCTGGAAGCCGGCATCCCATATGGACACCAGTTCTAGTTCCAGCTGCTCCTCTTCCAATCCAGCTCTCTGCTGTGGCCTGGGATAGCAGTAGAGGTGGCCCAAGTGCTTGGGCCCCTGCACCCGTGTGGGAGACCCGGAAGAAGCTCCTGGCTCCTGGCTTCAGATCGGTGCAGCTTCAGCCGTTGCACCCATCTGGAGAGTGAACCATCAGATGGAAGACCTCTCTCTCTCTTTCTCTCTCTCTCTCTGCCTCTGCTCTCTCTGCATAAATAAATCTTAAAAA